>NC_143585.1:61119260-61194260 GCF_048544385.1 Mastigoproctus giganteus | reverse complement strand
GTTTAGTGGCCGTAGGTCATCAATAAATAGGTTCAAAACCACACTCCGCAGAAATAACCACTATTTGAAACTTGGGAGTGAGGACACGCTGAAACGTTTCTACTTTAGCCAAACCACTACAACCTAAAGCAACCCCTGCAATTTCATTCAAGTCTTTAGCCCTTGTAGTTTGTTTGTTTACTACGCTTATCTTCCCGCACTTATCAGTATGTTTTAGCATCGTCCAGTAGCACCGTAAAAATGCTTTCATTTCTACTTCTTGGCTTGCCTTAAGAAGCAGTCTCCACTCCAAGGCATCCTGTATTTTTGCCACTACTTTATTTGGAGAATAACGACCCCTTCCTACAGAAGGCTATTTTTGTCTGCTATTGCATGCGCCCCTTAATGCCGCGCTAAGGGAAGCAGCAATTGAGACGATATCCCACCGTTATGAACCCGACAGGTTCACAGCGAGAGATCGTTACTCGATCGGATCAGACAAACGTCGTGGACGTAATGTTTATGAAAACGGTGGGAAAGTAGGTGAGTCTCGGCGGAAAAATGAGATTAATGTCGGTTAAGGAACATGCTTTTGGGTGAAATCTGAACCTGATAACTACGGGGTGATTGTTGTCTGGAAATTTGGAGGAATGAACAGACTTTAGATCAATTGACTACCGCTGGACAGTCTGGAAATGCCACCCCATGTAGATGCGAAGTACCTCTTTCTCCTCAAAAATTCTATTTTGGCTGTGTCAGGTTTTCAAGACAATAGTCCCTGGGATTTTGTTTTCCCCATAAAAATTAGCCTTTGGACCAATGCGAGCTGGCAAATTCAAAAAGGGGAGCAACATATTTATATTGGGAGGGGGAGAGAAAGGGAGAGTTGTCGTGGATAGACGAGAGATAGAAGACAGAAAAGAGGGAGGCAGAGAGAAAACGAGGAACAAGAAAGGGCCGAAAAAATCGGGTTCAAAATCGTTTCCGACGAAACTATCGCTCTGAATCATCAACGCTTAAAGACACCCAGGAGTTTTCGGGTTAGTTCACCCCAGTTTTTGATAATTAACAAAATGAAACAGTCCCACCATAAGACTTACCCATTTTTACTGGTGTCACTAACAGAAATCCCTCCTCTTAGGTATATACTATGATGAATGTCCATTCTATAGCCCTTCGACCCTAGAAGGTATTATCGATGTGACCCACTATTAAATGTAGCACTATCAGTCACCATTAAACTCACATGTCAATTTGACACTAGCACCCGAATATTCGGACAGCGGAACGTTTGTCGATTTGTGAGAGTACGAGCAATAGCTAGCTACAAAGGCCACATGAAGAACGCAAATCTACTGGTACACATGTACCATCAATATTTGAACCTTTAGTATATCGTGATTGAGGTATAGAGTTATACTCCTTTTATATTAAGATGCAATAGGTCATCACTTTGATTCATTTTGTATGATATGTTTAGGTTTAATAAATCATGTTTTGTTTATCCATCAGTGCCTCTTAACCATTCTCTTGTCACACACTATCCATAGCACGAGTTTTATAACTAAAAGAACCTTAATTTTGCGGCACTCTGAGGCCTATCTTCAGGGAGGGTTTCAGAGTGAAAATCAGAGCGCTACCTTGATGTTGTGAGTCTATTCTCTACGCCTCAGAATAGATATTGAGAACACGAGATTTTGTCCTAAATTTAAACCACTAGTCAATCATGAAAACACAGGCATCTTCTGAAACATTAATATTAGCGATTGAATTTCCCGGAGAACCTCATAGCACACATTGAACGTCGAATGATAGTAAGAGATTATTGCCTTGATCGTCTTGTGAATGTTATATAGCAAGCATGTTATAACGGAGGAAACCTGTGGAACAATAGACTCACGTGAGAATAATTCCCCTGTGCACTCAAACGCCTGATAATTTCCTCCAACATCTCTCGTTAGGCAGTAAAAAAATATTCACTTCACCAAGCATATTCATGTTAATGAACTGTGTTTCATAAGTTTTGAATAGCATACGGTATTTCTTGTAATACCTTTCCACACCATCCTGTTTGCGGCAAAAACGTTCAAATCCGGCAACACGGGCATCTTCACCTCCCCCACCTGAAAAAAAAAATCGCGTAATACATAGTTTTTTCCACACAAAAAAACAAAAAAACGTATCGCTTTTAGAAATTACAAAAATCTAGAATTCAATTTATCTGCTCGTCATCAGACCGTCATGCGGCAACACGGCGTCAGGCCTTGCAACCCCTTACTCTGGGCGCTCTGCAGCGCCCAGAATCTGAGGCCCTGTAGCTTGAGCATCCTGCCTTAACTAGTGGTTCGACGGTAGTACATGGGGCAAAAACATCAACTTTATGATGAGAGCCTTGTCGATCAATTCGGCCCTGGAAAGATTGAGCAAGGCTGAAGGGGTAGAATTTTTTTCAGCCTGGTCTGTACTTGAGACCAGGAGAGACTGCTTCTACAGGAGAGACTGCTTAACAGGAGAGACTGCTTCTACAGGAGAGACTGCTTAACAGGAGAGACTGCTTCTACAGGGATGGGATACATTTAAATAGAAAGGGTGCAAAAATATTTGTTGAAGCAATCGAGGTAGTGTTAGGTGGGTCGGAAAACTGCCAGCTTCGGGGGGGGGTGCAAGGACTAAAAGATTAACAGTAGCCACTGGCAGAGGTGAAAGTGATTTTTGCACTGCTTCTATTGGAATGAGCAGCAGCCTGGAAAACAAGCTGCAGGGTATTTAAGAGACTGCTGAGAGTCATTGCGGTACAAGTAAACTCATGGGTTGTGTTAGGGTAGCTAAGAATAGGAACAGGTGCATGTATACTTGCATGTACACCAATGCTAGGAGTTTGATAAATGTTCCACAGGCCTTTCCGTCATATTATGCTCTTGCCTATCAATACTCGTGAATCCTCGCTATAGCAAGTCAGCACAATATCATGTGAATTCCAGAAAAGCCTGGGTTTCGAATGATCTATCTAGTGGTTCAAATTAGGACAAAATCCTGCGCCCTCAAGTCTCACTCAACATGTCACAGTGAGCGTACTCGCAGCGACAGAATTGCGTTGTGTTTTTCATCCCGAAACAACTCTTAGCTAAGGGCTGGTTCGAAATGCCGCCATAAATGATTCTTTTAAAAATGATTGTTCAGTGAATTTTATGTAATTTAGAGAGAATGATCAGAACGCAAAATAATAACAAACAAAATAAGGTTTATTTAACATATATGTATACAAATGAGTACAATATAACTGGTAAATAAAGTAGATTAATTGGTATTTAATTGTTAGACAAATTAATTGAATGCAAGCATTATCTTGCTGTTAGCTATATTACAATGTTGTAATATTCTTCATATGGTTTTTCCACTAATTCCTTAGCAAGTACAAAATAATTAGTGTTTGTCATAACATATCACTGTTCAAAATATGAAACAGGTAATTATATTATCTTAATAGTGTAATTAGTAATTGACAATTAAATTAATAAGTCGCATTCTTACTAAGATTGAATACTACGGAAATAATACAATTGTCGGGGTATATTTATATATATGAGGACAGATGTCTTATAAATATAAATGCATTAAAACGTATGCAACTTGTAGGTTCTGCTTTTGTGCAATTTAATACCGTTTGTTATTAACAATAGGGGTGACTTACCCGAAAATATTCTGCAACGCCTCGGGGGGGGGGGAATCTGTATCAGACATCAATACGATTCTTTTCTCATCTTTTCCTATTAATTATTAATTTACCTCTTCTTCACATAATGACAAAAATCGGCCAAAACTATCACTACTCTTTCTTCAGTCATGTCTTGCACAAAGATAACTGTGTCTCTCTCTGTCCGTCTTTCTTCCCCTTTTCCAATATATACCTCCGCATCCCCTCAACTGCGCTCCCTAAGAATTGTCTTATTCTCACGAGTCAACTATGTGGGGGGGGAAGAATTAAATGGATACTGTACCATGCACGGAGTCGTAGTGACAATTAATATCTTTATAAAGGTCTTGTTATGCAAGACCTGCTGTGTCTTGTTCTGGTAATTTCTACTCATATAACCATTCACCGTTCTTCGGACCTTTGCGTTCGATCAACGCTCTTGTCCGCTCAGGAGAACGGGTGACATCACTGTGGTGTCCCCTTACGGCGACCGCATCCCTGGGGTGATTTGGAAGCGAAAGTAAAAGCTTAGCTGAAGTGATGCTATCGTTATATAATTTAGTTGTATAGGCCGTGAAAAATATATCAGGCATTATTAGACCAAATACCTCTTGAAAGTAAGTGAAAGGGCTCAAAATGAAAATATTTTTCACACACCTTCCCCCTACGGATAAGAAATTCTGAGCGCCGAGAATTTCACAAGCTCAAAATTTCTCAAGTTTTTTTTTTTTTTTTTTTTTTTAAAAAAACGTGTAACATGAATTCTACCGGTGTAAAAAAAAAATGAAGTGACAGACATCTTTCCTCTTACAGAATTCGGATTGTTCTCCACTATGATAAATGGTACCCCAAACAAAAAGAAAAAATGTGTCTACATACTTTTCAAAATCTTCTGAGTCCTCTAATCCTACCTTGGATGAGCCAACAACTTGGTCTGCAGACCTTAAACAAAATCCCCTATTAGCAAGTAAATTTTCACAAGAGGTGTTTATCATATATGCAATGTCTATATTGTAGCAATGTTTATTTTTGTATTAACACAAATTGTTGTAGTATGTTGCACTGAATGTTCTCTACACAAACGTCTGAACTGGACGTTTGAAGCACTGGAATACTGATAGGATTGTTCATTGTTGGTCAGGGAAAAATACTGGAACTTCTTCTCAAAGAATTCTTTGGTAACATTTCCTTTATATCACCATTGCTCCACACAATAGTATTACATGCAACAAAAACATCAAAGAATCAGTATCTATTCTTGTTAACATAATTAGTATAATATGACACTAGATATACTATTCATTATGACAATTAACAACTGAGACTACACAAATATTCAATACTTATGACATCCTTTTATAATGAATGTATTTAAAATATATCAAGCAAACAGCAAAAAAAAAATATTCTTCTAACAGGTGAACATTTATTTTACTTATTCTATCTTATTTATTTATTTATTTACCCTTTTTTTTTTAAAAAAGAAAAACATAGCAAACATCAAACATTAAATGATTATATAATATAAATCCTCAAATATAATTGCACATTCTATATATTATTTGCAAGAAGAACAAAAATCAAAGAATACATTGAATAAATATGGCTACAAGTACTAACTTATACTTGCAATGTTATAAGACTACAAACTGAACTGTAAAAATTTAGGCAGTTATCAACTGACCAATTGTATAGTTTAACTGTTCAGCACCTTCTGATGGTGCAACCATCATCTGTGGAGAATATCTCACTAACTCTCCAGACATAGAGAGAGTTCTTGGGTCCACAAATCCTTAAAGTTTAAGGCCACTAAGTACACTTGTCAGCTGTGAAGACTGCATCATATTCCTTGAGTGATTTCATGGAGATAGTCCTTCACTATTAACTGGAACACCATGTCAGAGCATGAGAAAGACTAAATGTTCACTACAGTTCTGAATAATAGAACTTTTTGCATGCCTTCAGAGGAAGGACAACCATCATGCACATAAAACCGAGACATCCTAAAAAAATATCCTCTAAGCAACTGAGCAAGAAGAGGGTAAAATGTTAAGTGGATCTCATTTATACTTTCTTTCTTCTTTCTGGACAATTTGTTCAACTGATAGGTTCACAACCTTTATTCATCTTTTCAGATTTGTTTTGACTTGTAGGAGAGGGGGTGAGGTCTCATGCCATTTACCCTTCATCTATACACTTTCCACTCACTTTTCTTGTACTTGATCACATTCCAAAACTGTCACCTCCTTATTTCTTTTCAATAAATGGATTTTTTCTCTCTATTTTCAAAACAGAAACACACAAGTCACTCATGACAGATTAACAAGATTCCCATAAAAAGGAATTGGAAACCATCCTCTAAATGAAAATTTTCAGCACACTGTTTTAATTATCAGCTGTTTGGATTATCAGAGGCAAGAGCACAAGATTGATACTTCAACAGTTTGATTTCTGTTTTCTTTTCATTATTCCAGTTGAAATTGTCTAAATATGCATTCCATCCAAACTCTCTTTACATTAATACAATATCATTAACCTTTCTAATGTCATACGTGATAAAACTGCAATTAGTGGATATACTTCTTTTCAAAAAAAAAATAATTATTTATGAAACTACAACTCTGATTTATATTGTTTCAAAACTTTAACTCAGAATGAGGCTGAGTATTCTTTTAAGAATGGTACCAGGAAAGATCCTCTTATCTTCATCTAGAAATACAGGTGTTACTATTTAATACACTCTACTCTTCTCTTCGGAGGAACGACAAAACAAGCAGTGACTGGGCGGAACCAGCCGTCCACAGGCCACTCATTTCATCAGATCTTCAAAAGAAAACACCAACAAACAAAAAAAATATATATATATTTTTCTCAGGATCATTTCACTTGGACTGCAATTTTTTTTCCATGCAATGAGAGAGAGAGAAAACAAAAGAAACCAGGGTGTGCGCACATAAGGCCCTAGTCCCAACTGCAACCTTCCTCTCTATTGGCCTATAATTGCAACATGTTTTGTGGGAAGAGGGTGATAATATAGGTTCCAAAAGAAAATATTCTCTCAATGGTAAAATTTGAATAAGAGTTCTAGTATTTATCTTCTTTTACCTTCTCTTTTTTTTTTTTTTTTTTTTTTAAAACAACTCCTGAAAATAACTCTTGTTTTTATTTGAAATCCAGATTCTCTTTCCATGTTCTCTACCTGTATCCATTAATTCTCTGTGCTCACTGCATCATCCATAACAAAACTGCTGATAAACACAATGCTTGTGTTTGATGAGAACTAACCTTTCTGTTCCCTTTATAAGTAAAAACTTCATGGGTCTGATATTCTAATTAATCAGAAACTTCATTTAATGTATCTCTTAGCTTATAATCAAAACATCTTCAACCGAATGCAATATTTATCTTCTGACACTATGCATCAATTTAGCATGATAATGGAATCATTATTCTTATATAACTTTCCCTCTCCAAGAACTGACTTCTTTTCTTTAAAGATGGAGGAAACACAATAACAAACTTTTCCTCATACTGTTTTCTCTTTCTCACAAATTTCAATTTTGCTTCTTTTTACTTTTAATCTCTCCACGCATCTCTTATAAGACCTGCCAAATCAAGGCCTCTGTCATCATTTGGTGTATTTAACCTCGCGGTAAGTGGACTTCCCAACATCCACTGAATAGTCCTATCTAATCCACTGGGTTGATCAGCGTGATCTGCACTTCCATGTTCTTCTGTATTTTGATCAGAAGATTCGCCTCTCTGCATCTCTGTTTCATGAGAGGAGCTTCCATGTTCTGTTCCTACTCTACTGTCAGAAGCTGATTCGTGAATTCTCACTTCATTTTGTGACGGTGGATTGAGGGTTACCACATATGGTGTGTGAGTTACACGACTACGACTGCGCAAATTATAGTCATGTGTCTGTGCTGGCCTATGGGTAGATTCAACTGTCTCCTCAGACTGTTTTCTCACTGATGGCCTATTTTGGTTCTCTTTTGGAGACATCATCATAGGTTCTGAAATAGGTGCAGTTCTGGTTGGCTGCAAATACACAGGTTGGGGGTCTATGGGTGGGATTAAATCACATTCTTCTATTATGGGGTCATCAAAGATCCATGTTTCTTTTGGCACTGTCTCTGTACCAGGTTGATCTTGTATTTCACCATTTTCTGATTCTTCTGACTCTTCTACTCTAAGTTCAGGAAACACTTTTCTATTTACCACCTTTGTCAATCTATCAACATGTACAATCTGCTTGTCCTTTGGCTTATTTATATTCTGTATTTCATAGTTAACCAATGAAGGTTGACTGATTACTCTGTAAGGTCCTGTACTCAATCGAGCCAGTTTCTTCGTCGCACCGACTTTTACCTTGGGAGTAAAAAGGTAAACAAGGTTTCCTACTCGAATATTCTTATCCACAGCTACTGCTGCTCTACGCTGTTCTTGTTTCTGCACTGCTTCTTCTAAATGTTCAGAGACCATTTCATAAGCTCTACGGAGTCGTGCACACATTTCTTCTGAATAGTTCTCTAAGGATGCGTAACTTGGCCTTAATTTTGCATGCCATAAATCTGAAGGTAACACTAAATCTCTGCCATAGATTAAAAAGTTGGGTGTTTCTTGAGTAGAACTGTGAGTTGCAGCATGATATACAGCTACAGCCAATGGAATCATTTCGTCCCAGTCAGTCTGAGTCTGATTTATGACATGGGATAATATGTTCGCTAAGGTACGATTTATACGTTCGACTTTTCCGTTTGCTTGTGCATGGAAGCTAGATGTATGTAGTTGATGAATGCTCAACTTCTCACACACTTGTCGCAATAATGAGGACATGAAATTTGTACCTTGATCGGTGAGTATGTATTTAGGAATTCCATGTCTCGCTATCACATTGTTTATAAATGCGGTGGCTACTTCATCTGCCTTCTGAGTTTTGAGTGGAACTGCTTCAACATAACGCGTGAAATTATCCACTGCTAACAATAAATATTTGTGTCCTCTCAAGGACATAGGAAGTGGTCCTAGGATATCTAATGATACTCGCACCCAAGGTGAATTTTCAATGGGAACTCTCATCAGAGCTGCTTTGGCTTTAGGGTTATAACCTTTACGTTGCATACATGATGGACATGTCTCAATATAGTTCTTCACTTCCGAAAACATCCCAATCCAAAAAAAATTTTTCCTGAGTTTCTCCAATGTCTTCTCTAGCGCAAAATGGCCTCCACTTAAAGAATTGTCGTGGCATGCTTTCAACACTTCCGATTTCAGGCCAACGGGCACTACTAGTTGTTCTGTTGGCTCTTCTCTTGTCGCTCCAGGGTCAGATAAAGTGTAATGATATAGTATTCCCTCTTTAGATAAATAGAAGGAATCTGGGATTTTTGCTGATGCCTGGGGTATTCCTTCCAATTGTTCAATTAACTTTTGTAAAACTGGATCTTCTCTTTGCAGGGTTTTAATTAAATTTCTGGTTTGTTGCTGGGGCATCACCAATGATTCTATGGTTACATCAGCCGATATGGGAGCGACTAACTCAGTTGTTCTTGCTACCTTTGACCTTTTTGGTTTTTCCTCTGCTTCTAACACAGGTCGCGAGAGGAAATCTGCATTTGAATGCACTTTACCCGGACGATACACAATTTTATAGTCATACTCTTGTAACAGCATGCTCCATCTCGCTAAGCGGGGCGAAGGATTTTTCAAATTGAGCAAAAAGCTCAATGGTTGGTGGTCCGTTATGAGCGTAAAGTGATTGCCCACTAAAAAAGGTCTAAATTGCATAACTGCAAAGATAATAGCCAATGCTTCCTTTTCTGTTGTACTATAATTTACTTCGGATTTCTTCAATAATCTCGAAGCATAGGCAACTGGTTGTCTTGAATTTTCATCTACTTGCGATTCTAAACATGCGGCAATTGCATAGGACGAGGCATCAGCCGAAAGAACGAAAGATTTAGTGAAATCAGGGTAAACCAATAATGGAGGAGTGGTCAAAATAGTTTTCAACTGGTCAAAAGCCTGCTGCGTAGAGCAATCCCAAACAAATGGCGTTTCCTTTTTGGTCAGCTGGGTCAACGGACGGGCGATTTCAGCATAATCTGGAATAAATTTCCTATAAAATCCCGCCATTCCCAGAAACGATCGGACTTGTTTGATAGTCCTCGGAATTTTGCAATCTCGGATTGCCGCGACGTTGGCCGGATCCGGACGAATACCGTCACCGCTGACTAAATGACCTAAATATTTCAATTGCTCCTTCAGAAACTCACACTTCTTAGGTTTCAATTTCAGATCATATTCTCTGAGACGCTGAAAGACTTTTCGCAATTTCAGGAGATGTGAATCGAAGTTGGATGAGGCGACAATCAAATCGTCCATGTAAGCAAAAATGGAGTCTTTATGCAAATTTTGTAAGGTCAAGGTCATTGCTCGCACAAACGAACACGGCGCATTCTTTAATCCGAACGCCATTTTTCGGAACTGATATAAGGATTCACCAGTGGTGAAGGCAGTTTTGTGACGATCAGCGGGGTGAACTTCAATTTGGTGGAATCCGCTCTGCATATCAAGCGAAGTAAAGTAGCGCGCTTTCCCTAGAAGCTGAAGAATTTCATTTAAATCCGGGATTGGGTACGAATCCGAAACAGTCTTAGCATTCAGCTTGCGAAAATCTATGCAGAGCCGATATGTGCCATCCTTCTTCTTTACTAAAACTATCGGGGCAGAGTAAGGTGAATTGCTGGGTTCGATAATATTTGATTCCAAAAGATCGTTTACCTGCTTCCGGACTTCATCTTTCAACTTGAAAGGAACCCTATAAGCTGACTGCTTAACCGGTATACTGTCCGTCAATATAATTCTATGTTTATATACCTTTGAATTTCCTAGCTGAGCTGGAGACTTGGCAAAAATGTCTCTATATTCATACAACAAGTCTGACAATTTACGTTTCTGATCACCAGTCAAATGATCAAGATTAAAATCTTTTAAAGTTACAGGAGATGTCTTAATTTCTTCTACTTCCTTACCTGCAAAAGTAACTGGATTAATTTCAACCCTTTCCAAACTAGCAATACCCATCCCCTTTGGAAGATATAAAGGCTCAGTTGACAAATTTGCCACCAGGACTGATACTAATCCATCGGACTGTACTTTGTCCACTGAACAACGGACAGCTAAGTCCTCATGACCAAGGTTATAATTAGGCTCTGTTAACACCAGTTGTTCTGTGGAAACAGCAAGCTGGTTACAATAGGCTGTCAAAACCCTTTCGGACGATCCTGGTAGTACATGTTTACATGTGAGTTTAGCTACCACGGGTTTAGAACTCATAATTCGTTCCTTAACACCTACTTCTCTTAAACAAATATTCAATGGGATTGAGCGAACCATTTTTTTACCTAAGTCAATTATGAACGAAAAACGTCTCAAAACATTCAATCCTAATATAACATTATATTGTCCGGTGAAATTTCCATTAGCTACCAAAACATTATCTTGAAAACATGCATTATCCAGTTTAATGTTTACTGTAATTTCAGTATGGATCGGTACTACATAACCAGATACACCCGTTACCGTCAAGTTTGGAGTTCTTGGATTTAGAGACTTATCATGTTTAATTTTATTAAATAAGTCTGTATTAATTAAAGTTACGCTAGCGCCTGAGTCTACCAAAAATTTAGCCTCAACATTTTGAACTGACCCCATGATCAACGGCAATTGAGAATCGTTATCTAAGATATAAACTCCATGTTGCACATTTTTGTGGTTGGCATACGATTTAGCTCCTCTATAATAATTTTGACCTGGTAACACATTTCTATGACGCAGATAGTCCCTTCTATTTCCTTCTGACATCCGTTTATGTCAGAAATACCTATCTCTACCTTGTCTGTAACTTACATTATCTACCTGGTTAATTTGCCTACCAAAAATCGCTTTAGGGTGAGTTTGTCCCTGATTAAACTTATTTCTAGGTATTTCTTTTGTTGCACCCGTGTAAGAGTTCATATCTGTCCTATTTCGATTATTATAATACATTTGGTTTGCATTTTTCACCCCATTTCCATTAAAATTGCAACTTTGTGTATTAACATAAGGCGTCCGATATTTTGGTAACGCAGCGTATTCACGCGCTTCGCGACTCGGGCACGGACGGTTAGAATAAGTTGGCGTCGGTCGGGAGCTGCTCGGACGACGGCAAGCGGCATAGCGTCTTACTGCCTGTCTTGCTTCGTACGTAGGGTTACAGTATACATGCTTCCCAGCATAGCACGGAGCAGGAACGCGTCTCTCACTTCTGGCGAGTTCATTGCTACTGACGCCTGAGGGCATAGCGTCTCTTCGTTCGTCAGACCGCGAACACGTATAACTGGACGCTCTATTATTGTAGGGTGAAAAATATGGATAAGCCGCAGTATCAAAATTTTGACATCGTTCCGTTTCGTAAATTGGCGTTTGTAAATTATTACAAGTCGCGTTACTTACAGCTAATGCTTTAAGTGATTGTTTTAAGTCCAGTATTTCATTTTGTAAAGGTTTAATAAATTTTCCAAAATAATTTTCCTGCTGGCTACCGACTACTTCATTATTAGATTGACAGTATATGGCATTAATTGGTCTGTGTTTTGTTTCTGTAATAAGTTCATTTGTCTCCTCTCGTTTCGAAATAATAATTGCTTGATGGAAAGTGAGGGGGTTTTGTGACAAGACTATCCTTTTAATTTTATTTGAAACACCCCTAAGAAACTGGGCCAACATTGCCTGATCTAAAATCGACTTTGCTTCAGGGGTTTCATTTTGTATCTTAAACGCCTTTCTTGCCAGATTTTGAATTCGGGCTCCAAAGCTGGTGACATTTTCGTCAGGTTTTTGCACAGTATTAGCGAATTCACTTAAACAAGTGACTATGGGTTCCGTTTTTTCAAAGTGAGCTAAGAAAGCATTTTTGAACACGTTATAATTTTTTTCCTTCCGTAATTCAATGGATTGTGCTAGAAATTCCGCAGCCAAAGAACGAAATTTCGCTCGACAAATCGAGATGAGTTCGGAATCACGCCAATATGCTAATTCCCCTACGCTTTCTAAAGTTTCAAAAAAATATTGGGCAGATGGACCTTCATCTGTACCAAAAAAAGTAGGCACAAGGCCAAGAAAACCTGCGATATTAGCCACACGCAGTCTGTCAGATCCGGGAGGGGATTGTGTTTGTTGCGTATCAAACAATGGGGCAGAAAGGTCGGTTGAAGTTTGTGGGATTTGTTCTTCCATGTTGGATTTATAAGTGTCTATGTTAAATTAGGTGACTCTATTAATATTTGAGTAAAATTCGGGGTGGGAAGGTCCCTCCAAAATAGTGTACTTACCTTTACGTAGCTGAAACAGAACTAAACAGTTAGTACTGAGCAATGCTAAAAACAAAATGAGTTTCTAACATATAGCAACTAGAATTTTTTTTTTTTTTGTAATTTATTATTATTATTTGTTTTGACAAATCAATTAACTACTACTAAATGCTTCTAGTTGTATGTATTACTACTGTGTATGTACTTGAGGACTATGTTATTTGTATTGCTGAAAAAGAAAAAAAAATAATAATAAAATGTCTCTAACCATTCTCTGTATACACACAAAATCACTAGTGTTAGACGTTTCCCTTTTATTCTATTACCACATTAATCCCTTATTTGTCTTCTATTCACTAGTTACTCTTGTTGTGCTTTGCTCTTCAGTTTACAGTAATCCTCATAACTCACAAGCTTTCATATATAAAAAAAAAGAGGTTTTTCATCCCGCAAAAGCACATTTCATCCTGGTCACGATTAGCAACCAGTGTTCCACAGGCCTTTCCGTCATATTATGCTCTTGCCTATCAATACTCGTGAATCCTCGCTATAGCAAGTCAGCACAATATCATGTGAATTCCAGAAAAGCCTGGGTTTCGAATGATCTATCTAGTGGTTCAAATTAGGACAAAATCCTGCGCCCTCAAGTCTCACTCAACATGTCACAGTGAGCGTACTCGCAGCGACAGAATTGCGTTGTGTTTTTCATCCCGAAACAACTCTTAGCTAAGGGCTGGTTCGAAATGCCGCCATAAATGATTCTTTTAAAAATGATTGTTCAGTGAATTTTATGTAATTTAGAGAGAATGATCAGAACGCAAAATAATAACAAACAAAATAAGGTTTATTTAACATATATGTATACAAATGAGTACAATATAACTGGTAAATAAAGTAGATTAATTGGTATTTAATTGTTAGACAAATTAATTGAATGCAAGCATTATCTTGCTGTTAGCTATATTACAATGTTGTAATATTCTTCATATGGTTTTTCCACTAATTCCTTAGCAAGTACAAAATAATTAGTGTTTGTCATAACATATCACTGTTCAAAATATGAAACAGGTAATTATATTATCTTAATAGTGTAATTAGTAATTGACAATTAAATTAATAAGTCGCATTCTTACTAAGATTGAATACTACGGAAATAATACAATTGTCGGGGTATATTTATATATATGAGGACAGATGTCTTATAAATATAAATGCATTAAAACGTATGCAACTTGTAGGTTCTGCTTTTGTGCAATTTAATACCGTTTGTTATTAACAATAGGGGTGACTTACCCGAAAATATTCTGCAACGCCTCGGGGGGGGGGAATCTGTATCAGACATCAATACGATTCTTTTCTCATCTTTTCCTATTAATTATTAATTTACCTCTTCTTCACATAATGACAAAAATCGGCCAAAACTATCACTACTCTTTCTTCAGTCATGTCTTGCACAAAGATAACTGTGTCTCTCTCTGTCCGTCTTTCTTCCCCTTTTCCAATATATACCTCCGCATCCCCTCAACTGCGCTCCCTAAGAATTGTCTTATTCTCACGAGTCAACTATGTGGGGGGGGAAGAATTAAATGGATACTGTACCATGCACGGAGTCGTAGTGACAATTAATATCTTTATAAAGGTCTTGTTATGCAAGACCTGCTGTGTCTTGTTCTGGTAATTTCTACTCATATAACCATTCACCGTTCTTCGGACCTTTGCGTTCGATCAACGCTCTTGTCCGCTCAGGAGAACGGGTGACATCACTGTGGTGTCCCCTTACGGCGACCGCATCCCTGGGGTGATTTGGAAGCGAAAGTAAAAGCTTAGCTGAAGTGATGCTATCGTTATATAATTTAGTTGTATAGGCCGTGAAAAATATATCAGGCATTATTAGACCAAATACCTCTTGAAAGTAAGTGAAAGGGCTCAAAATGAAAATATTTTTCACATAAATAAATTTGATGAATTTGAGGTATTGCTCAGAACATCAAATTCAGATATTGTTGGGATATCAGAGACGTGGTGTCACATAGAATTTGTTAATCAATGGACACTGCTCATCGTGGACTAATGTTATTAGTGGCGTCCCTCAGAGTTCAGTGTTGGGTCCATTGTTGTTTTCTGTATTTATAAATGATAGATATAGGTATATGTATAGATATGTTAGGGTCTGACGGCTCCGGGGATTTCTCCCATCTCCACATATGTTCTATGTATCGAATGACAGTACCCTGTCTATGCCAGAGATTTAAAAATAATGTATGGGTCATGTGGTATGTAGTTTATTGTGCCCATTTTTCATCTCATCTGTTGGCCGCTGGGCCCCCAGTGGAACCCGGCGTGACTATACCTAGCAACGGGGATGCCGGCGGGGTGTACCAAGAGACTAATTATAGACTCTGGCAGGTCCTACCTCTTACTTTCCTGGGATTTAGGTGACTAGGACCTAAAATCAAGGCTGGAGCTATCGCTGTTGATTTAAGTAAAATTGCATTTAGAAAGCGCTGCATGGGGTTTTACGCTGAAAGAACTATTTCTAGAGAGCCTAAAAGGTCGGGCAAAATTTGATGTGATTTAAATTTGGACATGTGGGGCAGTCGCTGTACAAGGGAAAGTGATGGGAGGGAGGGTGAAGAGGGGGGAATGAAATAGAAAGAAGAGGGGTCAGATAGGAAGGTGAACCCCCACTTTCAGTGGAGCATGCCCATGCCCCACGACAGTGAAAATATGGGGAGGCGAGGAGAGGAGAAGAGCAAATACTCCCCTCCGCGAAAAAAAAAAAAAAAAAAGCCGCACAAGTGAGTGCAGTTTTGGTTCCCCAGTAAGCCATCGAAATAATAATACTAAAGTCTTGTCTTTCTGTGGTATGGTGAGTTTTTTTTACTTGTTTGACCTCCTGCATTCTTTCTAGTCGGGTTGCCTTTGGTGTATTTTTATCATTGTTTTCCTTCGAGAAAATAGATCCTGGGCATATTGACTGAGTGCCTTGTAGTCCTCTTGAGCGTCTAACAGTCTGGGGTCTTGGTTGTCTGGGATATATTGGATTGCCGTTATTAGGCGTAGTCGTAGGTCGTCATACAAATCGCACTCAAACATGAAGTGTCTCCAGGACTCCGGGTTTCCACAGGCACAGTCCACGTTATATATGATGCCAAGTTGGTGAAGTTTAGCTTTAAACGGGCCGTGTCCTGTAACGAGGAAGGTGGTATTTCGACCAGGGTGAAACCACGCTGGCGCCTTAGATTTCAGCTTGGTGACAGTGGGGAGAAATCTTCTGGTCACTACACCTTTTTCTGTGTTGTTCCATCTCCTCTGCCAAATGTGGACGAGGTGGTCAGTGTTTCTTCCCTTCTCATAGTAGCGGTTATTAGTGTTGTCAGTGGTGAGGTCATACATTGTAGCCAATATGTTTCTGGCAAGATGGTAGAGCAGACTACAGCGGGTAGCTTCGAGATCCAGGGGCAGAACTCCTGCCAGGACTTGGAGGGCGGTCGTGCTAGTCGTTCTAGTTGCTCTCGACATGGTAAGGAGGATGGTCCTCTGAATGGTTTCGAGGATCCGTTTATTCACTTCTAGTCCCGCCCTCGCGTACCAGGCAGGGGAGCCATATGTGATGGCAGGGATGAAGAGAGTTTTGTAGTACAGAGACAGGGTAGTACGTCTGAGTCCCCAGTCCCTGCGAGTGACTCTAGCGACGAGGGCCGCGTATCTTCTTATCTTTTGTTTAATGTATTCTAGGTCTGGCTTGAAATTTAATTTTCTGTCCAGGATTATTCCTAGGTATTTAATCTGTTCGCACAGCTTAACAGTTTTGTTCTCAATCTTAATTTGTGGTGGTCTCCTTAAGTCTAGCATACCTTTTAGCACACCGATTTTGTCTTGTCGGGTGCTAGTCTGAGCAAGTGTAGATTGGACGAAGCTACACTTACTGGTTGAGCAAGTGTAACTTCTTCCAATCTAGCAGCTTTTGCAGGGCATCATTTGCTTGCATTTCTAGGGAGGATCTGCTGTCAGCCTCGATGGTCAAGACCAAGTCATCTGCATAGGCCTGGGCCTCCACACCACCCAGATCCATGGCGAGGAATTCGTCTAAGACAAAGTTACACAGGACCTTTATGCCAAACACGATCGAAAGCCTTTGAGATGTCAAGAGCAACTGCTTGTGTTTCACCGAACTTTTCCATTGAATTTGTCTATAAATGGGTAACAAAAGCCAGAATATCACCAGTGGATCGATGCGGACGGAATCCATACTGGCGATCGTTGATCAGATGGAAGGTTTCTAGGTATCTTACAGTCTAATCTGGAAATTCAATTTCAGAATTAGATTGACATTAAAGTTTGTAATTGAATTTCTTTCTCTCAATGAATGAATGTATTGGAACAGCTTATATTATAACATTTTTTTTCATTATTTGTCAATATGATTCTAACTGACAAATTAATAATTTTTAAAACAATATTCAAGGAGTACTTCAGAACTTCGTCATCCTTACTGAATTGCCTGATTTGTGGTTTCAAGGCATGCTGTTTTTCGATAATCTGTTTTAAGAAAGTTGCCATTCCTGAATACACAGGAGTCATTGTAAATCTAGACATGTCCGTAGCTTAACAGTGCGCATAATCAAATTCGAATTTTCTCCAGGGAAAATTCGAACACCATTATTATGTAAATAATTTTTCGAGGTTTATCGCTATGTGGTTGATTTTATCCTGTTTGTTTCTATAACTTAAATTACGTCACCTAAGTTACGTTTTACCGATGCCGGTATTTTGTCTGTAACTGCAGTAACCTCTATTCTTACTGTTCTTTGCTATTTATTGTAGGAAATACCCTCGTCACCAGAATAAAAACCATGTAATCTTATAAGAGGGTTTGTATAAACCATGTAATCCTCGCCTGAGATGCTCACTCAGTAACCTTGAAAAGAAGTCCATAGGAATTCTCATCAATGGGTTCAAATCAGACAAGATTTGAACCCAGCATTTTCCACCAGTTGTGAGAGAACAGTGATTAAAACAGCACTGCTACCTTGGAGGGTTCATCAATTTCAAAATACGATTAATATTAGCAGTGACAAATGATGCATAAAAGCAAGCCTGTAAAGCATCAGCCAAAAAAAAAACTGTCCCACACCAACTGTCCATTCCTTCGAACAATTTTTTGTTTTCCTTGAATTTATTCGAACTACCGACCTCCACAATAACAGATCAAAGTTTTCTCCAACAATCGACCACCAGCTGACTAAAAGCAAACTTCTACACAACTATCCTGCAAATTTCTTTACTTAGTTTGAATATACACT
This sequence comes from Mastigoproctus giganteus, assembly GCF_048544385.1. NCBI lineage: Eukaryota > Metazoa > Arthropoda > Arachnida > Uropygi > Thelyphonidae > Mastigoproctus > Mastigoproctus giganteus. The sequence continues at coordinate 61,175,922 of NC_143585.1, read as the reverse complement.
GAAAAGACAGAATTCACGGGATACCTGGTTCCTGGGCAACAGAATACTGTCACCCCCTCTTCCTAGTGGACGAACCAACTGCTTCGCAGGTATATAGGTACATTGCATCACTCACTTCGTGTAGACGGTAATTTGATTTCAGTATGGATGAACGTCGTGAGTTTTTACCGACTTTGAAAACGGGATGACAGTAGGTACCCGACGCATGGGTCACTCTATCGCTGAGGTGGTACAGAAATTGACTATCCCCGTTCGACAATATCAAGAGTGTATCGGGAATACGCTATTTCCGGTATAACATTTCAACGCGTGGACAGCGCTGTGAGCGGAGAAAAATGATGTATGAACGTGGCTGTCGACGTCTGTCTTGCATTGTTTCAATCAACTGGAGAGCGACAGTGGCACAAATCAGTGTTCAGTGTGTTGAGGATCAAACGGTACTGGGGGTTTCTCCCATGACCGCGAGTATGCATTGTCATGTGATACAGTACACTGTAAATGCCACAGATTTAAAAGTGTATGGATATTGTATGTAGTGTTCTGTACTATTGTTCATCCGGTGAAATACCACCAATTTGCTTATTGGAGGCTTGAAGTGATGGAACCCATGTTTAGTCTCCAGAGTTAAGTTATTGTCAACTCTTCCCCATTTCTTCCACCATGCAGCATTACTGATGACTTTTGAGTTATGAGCCCCTAATGGGACCCAACGTTGCCCATACTTCGCCTAATGGAGGCAGACCAGGTACACCAGCACATAATTTGAACTCTGGCAGGCCTTGCTACCTAATTTCCTGGGATTTCAATGACAACGGCCTAAAAAAAAAAATAAGAAAAAATAAATACATAAAAAAATGACGACTCTGTAGGGATTATACGCACAAAGGAGTATAAGGCCAAAAAATTGGGCGAACAGAATTTTATGCTTATAAGTTTCGACTGTGTGGGGATACGCTGTGTGAAGTAGACAGGGTGTGTGGGGAAACTGAAGACTGGGGGGGTAACAGTTGGAAGTAAAGGGTCGATAGAGAGATTAACTATTGTATTTGAAAGTGAAGTTTAATCCTTGGGTCTTTGTTCCCTGATATTACAGACATTCTCCCTGATTGGGCAGACAAGCTGAACTTGCTACCTGGGAGTCTAAAACGCTGAGGGAACTAATATTCAGGTAACATTCAAGTCAAATGGACCCAATTTCGACGACGTTCGGACGGTCTCTGACAGCCAAATCCTCTGCTTGCACCTTCACGAGGGTGGGACTTTAAGTAATCCTGGGTATACCCTCAATGCACAAGCACACTGTGGGTGACCACCCAAGTGTGAACCAACATAAGCAGGGGTCAAGGCGTGGCGTCCACACCACATGGAGGAATGCCGCCCCGCTGTGTTACCAGGCAATACTAGGTGGTACGGCCTCCGTAGCCGAGTGGTCAGGAGCAGGAGTGCAGTAGCACAGGCTCTTTGAGTAGACCGGGGTTCAAGCCCCTGACTGCTGAATACGGTCGATCTGCCAACCGGCACTGGACCAGCGTGGCAGATTATAGTCCATTTCCCTCAGCATGAATTGTTGAGGAGGCTTCCATCCTGCAGTGGGTTTGATAATGGCTGCACTTTACTTTTTTTTTTTTTACTAGGTGGTAGATGACACTCATCAACCGGTGAAATACCACCAATTTGCTTATTGGAGGCTTGAAGTGATGGAACCCATGTTTAGTCTCCAGAGCTAAGTTATTGTCAACTCTTCCCCATTTTTTCCACCATGCAACATTTTTGATGACTTTTGTGTTATGACGAACAACATGGCGAAACCCAATCTTCCTTAGATTTCGAGGGTACAGCTCTAAAACGGTGTTCGCAGGCCAGCCGCTAGTTAGTACACCGGACCGAACCTATTGGTAACTCTTTAGGAGACTTCCGAATCAGTTAGTGTATAATCTTGCTACCGCTCCTCTGCCAGATAGTGACTGTACGGAGTCCGAGTAGTGAGTATGCGAGGGGTATTGTCGAAGTCACGTTATGTCAAGGATCTGGGTATATTCTTACCATGTGTATAATATATCCAGAAATTGCCTTACTTCATACAGCATGTCCACCACCCCACTTTTTCTCACTATTGAGTAAGAAAATAGAGTAAGCTTATCTGCGAAAAGATCTAAACCTCCTAAAAACTTCTTAGTTCATTTCACAAATATATGTGGTCTCAGTTCTAATCTCATTGATGTCAATTTCCACTTAGCTGCCAAACCCCATGTACTTTTTCCGACAGAATCACAGTTATCGGTTGATTCAACTACTGCTCATCTCAATTGCCCAAACTATTCGCTGTATGATTCTTTTCACCTCAAAATGGGTACTTTTGCATATGTCCGTTTCGATATTATATGTCAGAGATTTGGAAATTTGGAATCTCCTCTGGCTTAACATTTCTCTATCTCATTTTGTCAAATTCATCTGTTGTCTCTACCGTTCTCCCAACTCCACTAATCACTTGGAGCTCTTTGACTTCCTCTCTTTGCAACATGACTTTCTCCAGTCCCACTTTCCTAACAGTGGGGTAATTTTCCTTGTTGACTATAATGTTCACAATTCCAGCTGGCTTCCGTTTTCTAGTCACACCGACCCAGCTGGTCAAGATACTGAGGCTTTTGCAATTACTAATGACCTTGCACAGATTGTTCATTTACCTACAAGGATACCGTACAATCCTAACCATACTGCCAACACGCTTGATCTTTTTCTCACAAACAACCCTTCTAAGTACACGATCGAAGTGAGTGGTTCTTTACGCATCTCAGATCACAATTGGTGACTGTCTCTTCTCCAATGGAGCCATTATCTCATGGCTAATCCCAACCTCGTATTGTTCGGCATTACAAGAATTCAAAATTGGATGACCTGCGAGATTTCTTTTGCTTGGTCGAATTCCTGTTTCAAAACTACTGATGTCAAACAACCAACTTGTTCAGATCGTATGAATAATATTATTCTTGTAGAAATGGAATCTTTTATTCTACACTCCACTTTAAAATTTGCTGCGTTTTCTAAATCATGGTTTTCCAATAAATGTGCTATGGCTGTTCAAAAGAAGAACGTTGCATATCGTAATTGGCTTTTTCCGAATTCTTCAGTTTCATTTTCTGCCTACACAAACCTCGCAACAATTGTAAAGCAGTTATTAATCAATCCAAATTAGATTTGGAACACGCTAAGTTGAGAAAACTTGCTTCTTGCCCTAATGGTACCCAAGCATTCTGGTCTCTTGCCAAAGCTATTGACCGCAACTTTTCCCCATCTCTACTCCTACCTCTGTCAAAACCAGATGGGTCTGTTGTCACTTCGGCCAAGGATAAAGCTGACCTGCTAGTATCCCATTTTTCTTCCAACTCACGTTTTAATGATCTTGGTATACACCTCCCACCATTCTCAACACGCTACATTCAATGCCTCCTGTGATCTTCCGTCAAAACGATGTCAGAAGGATTTTGACAAATCTTGGTGCTAAGAAAGCTCCAGGTCCTGATGATATTTCACCTCTTGTTCTCAAAACCTGTGCTTCTGAATTTACTCCTGTTCTTTGCCGCCTTTTTTCACTTTCTTATTCCAAATGTGTTTTTCCTTCTGCTTGGAAATTTCCTTGTATCCAACTATTTCCTGAATATGGCAACAAATCTCCCCCATCCAATTATCATCCCATTGCAATTACTTCTACTCTCTAAAATAATGGAGATATCAATTAAACGCCAACTCTTAAACTACCCAGAAACCTTCCATCTGATCAATGATCGAAAGTATGGATTCCGTTTGTGTCGATCCACTGGTGATAATTTATGGAAAAATTCAATGTAAAAGTTCGGGGAAACACAAGCAGTTACTCTTGACAACTCAAAGACTTTCGATCGTGTTTGGCATAAAGGTCTTCTAAACAATCTTCCATCTTATGGTTTGCTTACTGTTTTTTGTAATTACTTATCCAGTTTTCTCTCGGATCGCTCACTGAGGGTGATGGTAGATGGCACTCCGTCTTCTGACTTCTCCACTAATTCTGGTGTCCCCGAAGATTCAGTTCTTTCCTCCACTCTTTTCCTCTTATATATTAATGACTTTCTTCCAATGACTGATAATCCTATCCATAGTTTCCCCGAACCATAGCACAGTGCATTCTACTTTGCATTTTAAGGAACCTTCTCCTGCTTAATCAGTTTCAACTTCTCGAATATCCGTTACGAATTCCTTAAATGCCGATCTGCACGTAATTTTCCAGTGGTGCAGAGGCAATTTAATTGATTTTAATCCTTCCAAAACTCAGTCTTGTCTTACATAGTTGTACACGTTGGCACTAATGATATCAAGAGTAGGAGACAGGCAGAATTGCTTAACAAGGACAGGTCACTGTTGAAAAAAAAAGCCGTGAAATAGGGTTGAATTTGGAAGTGACTACACTTCTGCCCAGACACGATAGGAGGGAGTATATGATGAGAGCCTTGTGGATCAATTCGGCCCTGGAAAGACTGTGCAAGGCTCAAGGGGTAGAATTTTTTTCAGCCTGGACTGTACTTGTTAACAGGAGAGATTGCTTCTACAGGGATGGGATACAATTAAATAGAAAGGGTGCAAGAATATTTGGTGATGCTATAGAGGCAGTGTTAGGTGGGTCGGAAAACTGCTAGCTTCGGGGGAGACAAAGACGAATAGATTAACAGCAGCCACTGGCAGAGGTGAAAGAGATTCTTGCACTGCTTCTATTGGAATGAGCAGAAGCTGAAAAACAAGATGCAGGATATTTCAGAGACTGCTGGGAGTCACTGCGGTACAAGTAAACACATGGGTTGTGTTAGAGTAGCTAAGAATAGGAATAGGTGCAGGTATACTTGCGTGTACACCAATGCTAGGAGTTTAGTAAAGAAATTTGATGAATTTGAGGTATTGCTCATAACATCAAAGGCAGATATTGTTGGGATATCAGAGACGTGGTGTCACACAGATATAAGGAATGCAGAACTGGAATTTGGGGAGTACAACGTCTACAGAAAGGATAGACTGGATAGGAACGGAGGAGGGGATTATGCTATTAGTTAAGAAATACATAAAATCCAAGGAAGTGAAGCCAGTGTACATCGCTGGACAGTGCAGTGTCGAGTCAGTTTGGTGTGACATAAGCATTGGGAGATCAAAATTGAGAGTAGGAGTGTGCTATAGGCCTAATGACTCTGATGAATATAATAAGAAACTGTACAGGGAAATAGAGTGGGCCAGTAAATCAGAGAGTCTTATTATGGGGGATTTTAATTTCCCAGATATTGACTGGAATTTGGGGGGCTGGTCACTCACACACTAGCAAGGTTTTTATGGATATATTGGATGATTGTTTTCTACATCAGCATGTTCGGGAGGCAACTAGAGGGAGGAATACTCTTGATTTGGTTATCAGCAGTGATCCTTCATGCATTAAGAATCTGCAGATAAATGAACCACTAGGTGGCAGTGATCACAGTGTGCTGAAGTGGGATTTACTCAAAGAGGTAACTACCATTAGGGGTAAAGGGAAGGGTTATTGCTTTCGTAAAGGCGACTACGATGGACTGGGACAGAATTTAAATTCTATACAGTGGGACCAACTGATGATGTTACCAACAGCAAATGCAAAATGGGAAGCATTCAAAGAACTTATCTTGGAAGTTACTAGGCTTTACATACCAACTAAGAAATGTTGTTCAAGGTTTAGGCCTAAATGGATGTCAGATGAATTGATGAGGCATATGGCAGAGAAGAAACATGCATGGGATACATACAAATTAACACATGACATAGAAGCCTATGATAGACACAAGTTGATCTGTAACCAAGTTACAAAGGAGGTTAGGCAGGCGAAGGCAGATTACGAGAAATCTTTGGCAAGGGATGCAAAGAAAAACAGCACTTATGTAAACTCTAGAAGGAAGGGGATGAATGAGATTCGTCCACTTGATATCGATGGGTCAACTGTTGATGATCCTGCTCAGGTAGCTAACAAATTAAATGAATATTTTGCATCGATATTCACACATGAGGAGTTATTTAGCGAGGGAAAGCCAGAGGTGTATTCAACTCTAGCAGTAAGCTAGAGTATCTTGTAATAACAGAGAGTAAAGTGGAGGAGAAATTGTTGAAGATAAACACAAGAAAGGCACCAGGGGTGGATGGGGTATATCCAGTTATATTAAAGGAGGCAGCAGAGAAAGTAAGCAAACCCTTAGCCATAATTATGAGAGCTTCCTTGGACTCAGGGGAGGTACCCACAGACTGGAGATGTGCAAATGTGACCCCAATTCACAAAGGAGGATCAGAGGCTGACAAAAGTAATTATAGACCTGTGAGTTTAACTTCTGTTCCAGGAAAATTAATGGAGGCACTAGTTAAAGAGCTCTGCAGGATCATTTAGACAAGACTTCAATTATAGCTCGGACACAGCATTGTTTTGTTAAGGAGAAGTCTTGCCTGACCAATTTGATTGGATACTATGATGCAGTCACAAAGGAACTGGATGCAGGGAATACCTGGGTATTCCTTGCATCCAGTTTGATATTATATACTTGGAACTTTGATATTATATACTCGGATCTTAGAAAGGCTTTTGATACTGTTGCACATGGAAGACTGCTGCACAAATTGGAGCAGTGTGACATTGGACGCAAATTGCTGCTGTGGATAAAGGGGTGGCTGAGGGAGAGAAGACAGAGAGTGGTAATCAATGGACACTGCTCGTCGTATACTAATGTTATTAGTGGAGTCCCTCAGGGCTCAATGTTGGGTCCATTATTGTTTTCTGTATTCATAAATGATATTGATGATGGTATATCAAGCTTAATGTCGAAGTTTGCAGACGATACAAAGGTTGGCAGGGTTGTCAAGGACACTACTGACACTATGCTGCTGCAACAGGATCTGGAAAGGTTGAGCAGATGGGCTGAGAGGTGGCAAATGAAGTTTAACATTGACAAATGTAAAGTACTACATATGGGAAACAGCAACCCCAGAGCAACGTATCAACTCTGTGGTACTACACCTACAGTGGTAGGGAATGAAAAGGACCTGGGGGTTATTGTGCAGGCAGATATGAAGTTCTTTGAGCAGTGCAGACGGGCGGCAAGAGTAGCTCATGGTGTCTTATCAATGATATACAGGAATTTTTCTAGCAGGGATTGGGAGGTGATTATTCCCTTGTATAAGGCAATGGTCAGGCCACACCTAGAGTACTGTATACAGGTCTGGAGGCCTCATTTCAAGAAGGATGTAGAGCTGCTGGAACGAGTACAGAGAAGGGCAATAAGATTAGTGAATGGAACAAAGGGGTGCTCTTACAAAGAAAGGCTTAAGTTTTGGAAATTACAGTGTCTGGAGACTAGGCACCAGCGAGGTGATCTGATAGAGGTGTATAAAGCCTTGAATGGTTTGAGCATGCTCAATGCTGATGGGAGTCTTCCTCTCACTCAGAATAATCACCTGAGAGGGCATAAATTCAAATTGAGGAAAGACAGATGTAAGATAGACGTGCGGAAATTTGCCTTTAGCCAGCGGGTGGTTGGTTGGTGGAACAGACTTCCATCCCTTGTCGTGGAAGTTGATAGCCTAAATAAGTTTAAGGCTCAGCCAAACAGGTATTTTGAACGAACAGAGGGGTGAAGTGGAAGTGGTTTTTTTTTTGGCTGATGCTGCATAAGCTTGCCTTCTTGCATCAAATGCCTCTACTAATGCTAATGCTATCTCGCCAAGAGGAATCTTCTTCTTCTATGGTTATCTTTGTTGACACTCTGATTTCTAGGCAAAATGATATATCTCATTTTATGATTACCCCGATTTCTAATCTCTCTTCCCCCAAGCACATTACAAATATTCCTCTGCAACTAAAATAACTTGGTTTTCTCTTTCACTTTCAGCGTTACTTTTGTTCCAAACAGCTGTTTTGGATTTATACAGAGTGACAGAAAGTCATCTTCTCTATCACTTTGTACAAATCCCAAATCCGCCCTACCTTGAAACATTGTTCCCACATCTGGTGCGATGCCCCCAAAACCTCTCTCAGTCTTCTAGATTCCATTCAGAAGGGGGCAATTAGGTTATTTATTGACTCCTCTCTAACAGAGTCTCTTCACTCGTTGTCTCATTGATGTACTCTTTCTGCTGCATGTCTTTTCTACAGATTCTTCCATGGGCACTGTTCTTCTGAATTGGTTTCTATAATTCTCGCTCTCTCTTTCAAAACAGTCCGAACACGTGCCGATACCACCCAACATCCATTTACTGTCCAACTTCAAACTCAGAGAACCAACTTTTCGTCTTCCTCGTTTATTCATTGAACTGCCTTTTTCTGAACAACCTTCCTTTGTACGTATTTCCTGAAAATTACAGTCTACAAATGTTCAAGTCCAATGTCAATAAATATCTTCTTTCATCTTCTCAAACTCCAATCCAAACACTGTACTAAGTGCTATAGGTTCTAATACCTCTTGTGTTTGGGATTTTCATAAAAAAAAAAAAAAGTGAGAGAGGCCCATGTTCCACCAGAAGGAAGATTGGGGAGGCGAGGAAGGGACGGACGGAGATTGTCCCCTCCCTTCCTCCTCGGTGAATGGTAAAGAAGGCACCGTGAAAGAGGGCACTGGTGTAGGTTGGCAAAAGGCCTTTTTGGTATTGTTAGACTAGTTGGTAAATTTCAAATTAGTGGTTGTTGATTTCATCAGGTTTGTCTGGTGGGGATCAAGAATTGTCATTTTTCAGTTCTCTTATTACAAATGTTCCGTTTTACTAATGGGCATCTTGGTTCGGTGGATATGTCTTTCGCTCTTGTGGATCATCTTATTCAAGTCTGTCTTTATTGTGCCTGGAGGGTTCTTCGTCTTGTGAAGAGACCCTTTGCAAAGCAAGAGAAGGCACTATATTCATCCTGGATGTCTTAGAGGTGACATTCTTGATCCTTTGGAATATATCTGATCTTCGTAATGAAGATACAGCGAAGATCGTCATATAGTTGGTAGTCGTAGACAAGGTGATGCCAGCTCTCAAGCTCCCCGCAAGTACATGTTGGGTCCTCTGTGATGCTGAGAATGGCGAGTTTAGCCTTTATAGAACCGTGACCAGTAAGTAAAAATGTTGTGTGTAGGCCTAGCGAGAACCATGGTGTTGTCTGGGGAAGGTTCTATTGACATCTGGTAGGAATTTTCTGGTGATCTCTCCCTTGGTCGAGATTGAATACCTGGTTTGCCATTCCTGCAGCAGGTAGGCACGGAGGCGATATTTTTCAGCTGTCTTGCCATTTGGAGGAAGGTTTCTGAGGTTCCCTTAGAAAAGTGGTACAGTAGACCAGTTCAAATGACCTCGAGGTCGAGATGTAAGGCATCAGCCATGACTTGGAGGTCGTAAGTTCTAACTGTGCGGCAGGCACGGAAGGTGGCGAGCAGTATTGTGCGTTGGATGGTATCCAGCGTCCTTCTGTTTGTGGCAGTGGTAGCTTTGATATACCAGATTCCAGAAGCATATGTTATAATCGGTGTGAAAGCAGTTTTAAAGAATAAAGACCAGGTCTTCCGGTTCATTCCCCGTCACGACGTGAGACCCTGCAACGAGGGCTGCATAATTTCGTACCTTTTTCCTGAGGTATTTCAGATGTGCTTGGAATCAGCATGATGTGTCTAGGATAACTCCCAGGTACTTTAATTCTGTTGAAAACTTAATTGTTGTTCCATTGATTCTAATCAGCGGGGGTCTTCTGATATCCAGCTTGCCTTTGAGAAGGAGAGAATTCGTTTTAGTTGGGGACAGATGGAGATTGTTGTCTGAGGCTCATTCTTGGAATGTGGAGGGCTTGGTTTGCCAGGGCCTCGAGGTGGGCTCTGCTGTCAGCAGCCACAGTGATGATGAGATCATTGGTATAAGCTTGGGCATTTACCGCCCCCAGGTTCTTGTTGAGGAAACCATCCATGACAATGTTCCAGAGAAGAGGACCCAACACCGAGCCCGGTGCACAGCTCCTTAGAACTGTTCTAGAAACACTCTGGTATAGTGCGTTAACCACTATTTTCCTGATTGAGAGAAGGTATGTTGCGATAGTTTCATATAGATTCCTTGGTAAGGTGGATCTGCGCAACCTGCGGAGGATACTTCGCCACCAGAGGGTGTGGAACGCCCTGGCGAAGTCGACAGAAATCAGCAAAAAATAATTTTTTTCACAGTTGTCAGCCGATGTGAGCAGGTTGTGAGGGGTGTCCATAATAGAAAGTTTAAATCCAAATTGGTTGATAGCCGCAAGGTTAGCATTCTCATAGTGCTGGAGGCTTCTTTGGTCTAGGAGTCTTTCAAAGAGTTTACTTATAACAGGAAGTAAAGCGATTGGCCTCTAGGATTGTGGTAGGTCAAGGTGCCTGTTGCTCATCTGGGTCCCTTTGAGAGCAGTAATCCGATGTAAATTTTGCTGCATCCAGAGTCAGCAGAGCCTTGAAGAGCTCCCAATTCGCTTTCTGGATTGCTTTTATTTGTGTATTATCTGTTTGGGTGGGTGCCAAGCTGGGGGCGACAGTTGACATTGCGCCCCCACGACGATCTTCTCATTTGGGAGTATTTGTAGGACAGATTCTAGGTATCTGATGGCTAGATCAATGTCCACCCCCCCCCCCGGCCTGCAGTACATGGAGATGGCATAGAAGTTTCCAATGGGACTGATAATGTGGGCACACACTGCCCAGGTTGTACAGAGTTGGGTAATCTTGGTTGCCATGAGGTTTGGATTTTGGACTGCAATGGCATCCCAGGGGGGGGGTGTCATCGCCCGACTGACTGAATGAATTAATATTTTAATGGGTATCCCCTGGCCTGACGCATGTGGGTATATGATTCCTGAAGTATAATGGGATCCGAGTTTTCTTCATCCGCTTTCAGCCGAACTTGGTCAGGCACAACTCGTGCCCGCTGTGCGTCGACTTGGAAGATTTTTATCACAATTTCATTGAATCCTTTAGGGAGTGGTGCCATAATCGGTTCTTGTTTGGTAGTAACTCCTGGCGTTTTGATAAACTGGGCACTTGTCCTGGATTGAGTGGGCGCTGTTCATCTTCAGGCTTTTACAGTTCACACAGATGGGCTGCTGAGCATTGTTTGGGCAGGTGTTATAATCGTGCCCTTTCTCTGAGCAGTGGCCACATGTAGAGAGAGCCTGGCCACAGGTATGGGATGTGTGCCCAAATCTGCAACATTTAAAGCACTTGGGTTCAGCCACGTGCTCAGGAAAGCGGTGGCTGCCCCAGTTGATGTAAATTCTTGACTGCATATTAAGAATCTGCCATGCTCTTGGTGCCAGTTCACCAACCCATTTGCAGATGTTTCCAGTTTTGGATTTAGTTGAGAATTTTGGTGTTATGAGTTTCTGATTATTTTGGTTGGGTAGGTAGTTTAGGACGTTGCGTTGATATGTCTCCTGAGGGGGTTGTTGTGTAGTGATATCCCTGTCCAGGTCGAAGATTTTTATGGAGGGTACTCTGGTTTTAGGGGACTGAGCTGCTAGGACGATTATTGGAGATCATTGGATTTTGTTTGATTCTCTCAGCCTTCTCCTTGTACTCCATCTCAATAACCACACCGATATTTCTTGCCTTACGTATTGTCTTAATTCTTTTTGATTTAAATTCTTCTCCCAAATTGGTCATAACTTGGGTTTTAACCCCTTCACCAGTCTAGTGTCTTCTTTGGGGGACTTGTCTGGTTGTTGCAGTGGGCAACAACCAGACAAGTTTATCGGTCCTCAGCACGTCTACATAGGTAGGGGCGTGCTGTGGCATTTGGTTGCCTCTTCCTTCAAGGATTGCTTCAAGCTTAGCGGCATTTCGGAATATTTAGTACGATTGTGTCTAATTTGCTCCAAAGGACACAATGTCTCCACGGAGGACGGTGGTGATGCTGTTGCAGGATTCCTTCATTAAATCTGCGAGCTGTGTTCTGAAGGTCGACACCTGCTGTAGGGCAGTGCTCTCAGGCTGGGTGGTATCTAAGGTATAAAAAAAATCAAATTACTATATTACGGTTACCCGTAAATGATTACATTAACACGTGTTCGTGTCTGTAAATTGCGTGTGTTCTCTGGTCGATTTGCCTGTTTTGCTGGACGAAAAAACCTCAGTTTCTGAGGGAAAAACCTTGCTATCTATCTGAGACCGACTAACTCAGCCACTGAGTGAAAAAAGCCCACTAAAGTTCCTCGCGTCATCGACGGGATTCGAACCTGGGCCTTTTCCACTCGGTGTGGGGAGGACGGTGACGATACCACTGTGCTACCCACGCAGACAGGATCTAAGGTATGTGTTGACTGTTTGTTTGGTAGCATCAGTTAAATCAGGGACTGTTCCTTGGGAGCTTGAGTTGTCTCGTGGCTTTTTTGGTTCGCTATGTGATCTTGTTTCCCTTTTTGACATGTGTACATCTATTGTCGTATTTGTCATTTTGGAGGCAGGTCTGAGTCTGGTATCTTCCATCCCGTCATTTACTTCCGCTATAGGTGGGTCGCTCTGCCTATTCAGGCATTGAGTACATCCATGAAATTAATTTTAGGCAGTCTTATCCATTACTTGTATGTGTGGGGTAATGCGGATAATCGTTGGTGTCAAGCCCCAAGCATGGGCCTCCGTGTTATGAGCATCGGGTGTCAGTAGTGCTGCAGGGGGAGTTGTCTGGTTTGATTGATTGAGTCGCTTTCCCTTCCTCTTCTGCTTTTGTTTCCTGTTATTTTTCTGTAAAGCTCTTAGTTGCAGTTTCTTCTCTTGGAGAGACATCTTTAGCTTCATCTTCTCTGTTGCTGTTTCTAGTAGAAACCTTTCCAGGTGGCTTCATATTTCTGTTACGTCTGATATCAGTTTCTCAGTTATTTGTGAACCTTGTTTCATAGTGTCTAGGAGATTTCCCCTAAGAGCAATGACGAGGTCTATTGCGGAGGTATCAGTAGAAGTCTCATCAGCTGTCTGAACTTCTGGATTCTCTGCATCTTTTATTGCGGTGTCTTTCTCTTCTTCAGTCCTTGCCTGGAACTCTTTACCTAAAATGTCCACTAGTTGCATGGAAGGCTCCTGTGATTTCTCAAGTTTAGTTCTTAGGTCCTCTAGCGTTATGTAGATTTCTTCTGGGGGATCGCACCCAGAAGCTCACACTCCTTTGGTGCAGGGTTGTTAGTAGTTTCCTTGCATTTCTTTCATTATTGGATTCTTCTTCCACTGAGATAAGTACATTTCTGTCCCTAGCAGTGGGGTTATTGTCACACTTTTTTTGGCATTTTTGTTGGAGTACACCACGTCCGTTTGTGTACAAGTAGTGTGTTTGGAAAACTCAGTTTGGCTCCCTGTAATTGAGGGATGCTCCCTCTTTTCGGTAATATCCTATTGCCACTTTTCCGATCTCACTATCAGGAGAACGGAGAGTTAGATAATTGCACACAAATTGTGATTGCATTACACTGTGTACACAACATCGGCCACGTTGCGGGGAGGGATGGCATGAAAAGTAAACAAAGACAGTAATATGATAGGGCATCAGACTTAAAACATTTATGGATTTCAGTATATGTACTTAAGTTAGTATTTGTTATTATTTAAGCCAGTATTTCAGAGGAAAGCCACTTCCCCAGTAATCGCGGCGATAGAAACAACAATGGCGGAGCCTTTGTTTACAAGTAACGGCAGTCACGTAGCCGCGACGTGTACAAGAGCAGTTAACAAATTATCAGCATTGCAATAAATCAAATGAAACACTGTAGCAGATAATATAGGCATTAGAGTATATCATTGTAATATGTATAATCACAAACAACAAGCAGTTAATTCATTAACGCAACTGTAAACAATAACCTATATCACGCCCTAGAGACGTATATAACGCAATCCATAGCATATGCACGATTACATATGTAAATATTTCAATCATTGATTTCTTTAAATCTATCATACAGAATATTTCAAAAATTCACCTGAGAATCCTAGATGATTAGTTCTTCCAGTTGAAATCATGGCGGGCGTTAGAATATCCATAAATATAAACTAATTTAGCACGAGCAAACATGCAAACAACCACCAGTGGCACAAATCACCGGCGACTTTAACGAGGGATGTGCCAGAAACGTCTCCACTAAGACAATCAGGCGATCGTTAGCTGCAATAGGTTAAGGGACCAGCCAACCCACCAGAGTCCCATTGCTAACACCATGACACAGGACTATACGCCTCAACTGGGCGAGAGATCATCGGCACTGGATTTTGGATGCTTAGAAACGGGTCTCCTGGTCGGAAGAGTCCCGTTATTTCGAGCGGACCGGAGGATGCGTATCTGACGGAAACCGCGTGAAGCTATGCACCCTTCATGTCAACAAGGAACTGTTCAGGCAAGTGGGCGCTCGGTAATTGTCTGGGGGCGTGTTCAACCGGCACACTTTTGGACCTCTGGCACGTCTAGACGCATCTTTAAACAGTCCCGGTTACATGTCCATCCTTCATGGTGATCGTGCACCCACAAGGCAATGGACTCTTTCAGCAGGACAATGCCCCTTCCCACAGAGCCGTTGTTACTAGAGCATGGTTCAAAGAGCATTCCTCAGACTTTGCCACCATGGAATGGCTTTCCCCGTTCACTGGACATAAACCCTGTGGAGCATCTTTTGGATGCTGTGGAAAGGTCCGTTCGAGCTTTGGATCCTGCACCCAAGAATGAGAAGAAAATGTGGACAGCGGTGCAGCAAGCATGGTTGGAATAACCCTGCATTTGGGTATTTCCAACTTTTTCAATTTATGGATTTAATACACATGGGCAGAGAAGATAGCTCTTGTGGTGGCCATAGTCTGCGTGTGTAGCACAGTGGTATCGTCACCGTCCTCCCCACACCGGGTGGAAAAGGCTGGGATCGAATCCCGTCGATGACGCCAGGAACTTCAATGGGCTTTTTTCACTCCGTGGCTGAGTTAGTCGGGCTCAGGCATAGATAGCAAGGTTTCCTCTCCCCCCCTGGGGCCACCGTAGCCAGGTGGGAAGGAGCAGCAGTGCGTAGCACACGCTTCTGGATTAGACCGGGGTTCGAGCCCGTCACCACCAAATACGGAGGATGCGGAAAGGTCAGGGAATGACCACCGCATATCCCGGAGCAATATGGCCTTAGTTGCTAATGCTCCTAAAAACCAAAACAACAACAACAACAACAACCTCTCCCCCCCCCCAGAATCTAGTGTTTTTCGTCCAGCTAAACAGACAAATCGATCATAAAACACACGCAATCAACAGACATATGACACACAGCACAACGGATGGATTTAATTATTTGGGTAGCCTTAAAATAATAGTTTGGTTTTTTTTTTGTGGTAGCCTTAAATTTTTTTTCTATAAATTATAAGACTGATGGAGGATCCCCGCGCGCTGCTGAAGCTGTTATCCTGCCTCACTATAAGGTATCTTCATTATCATCAGTCATTATCAATCCACTACAGGATGAAGGCCTCTCCAGAAACTTTCCGGTTCCTTCTGTTTTGTGCAATGGCCATCCATTTTCTACCCACAAACTAATGAATTTCATCTGTCCATCTCCGTCGTTGTCTTCCAGGTTTTCTTTTAGCTCCACTTAGGTACTATTCTGTTATTTTCATAGTCTATCTCTCATCATGTCTTTGAGCTATGTGTCCTGCCCAAGTCCATTTCAGTTCTTTAATTTTGATAAGAATGTAATTTATTCATGTTTGGTGCCTCATAATGTGTTTCTCTTCTTATGTAACAGTCTGTCCTAATATAATTTGTTCCATTCTTCGCTGTGTCGTTCTCAGCTTATCTTCCATTCTTTTGGTGAGTGCCGAAGTTTCACTTTCATAAGTCATGGTGGGTAGTATACATTGTTTCATTATTTTACGTTTCAGATAAATTGAGATATTGCTCCTCAGTATCTGACTATATTTCCTGAATGCTATCTGACGATTGAATATTGAATTTATTCTTCAATTGATTTCCAGCCATTTATCATTATTACAGCTATGACTTGTCCAAGATAAGTATATGAATCCGCCTTTTCAATTACTGCTCCTTCAATGATTATATCCCTTTCTGTGGCATACTTGTTCATCATTACTTTTGTTTTAGCCATATTCATCTTTAGTCCAAATTCCTTACTAAACTGTGCTAATTCTTAATCAGTTATGGTAAATCCTTACAATAACTGATTAAGATTTTCCTCTAATTCTTTAGGATCGTGGCTTATGACGACAATGTCATCTGCAAATTGTAAATGGTTTAGGTACTCTCCATTCACATTGACTCCTTTCTGCGACCAGTCTAATCTTCTGAAAGCTTCCTCAAGTGCAGCAGTAAACAACTTTGGAGATATGTCTCCTTGTCGAACTCCCCTTCTCAATTTGAAATTTGCTACTGTCTTTGTCTAGTCTAATAAAGAACGTAGCGTTCTCATATATTTTCTTCAAAATCATAATACAGGGTGTCTCCAAAATATTGGTACAAACGTTTAGGGGAGGTAGGTAACGTCTAAAGGAATGTGAATCGCATAGGAACCCATAACCGGAAATGTCACGGGAAAGTAGTAGCAGAGGAACAAGAAGCAAAAATGACACAAGACAGTAATTAGTGGCAAACATTTATTCGGCATAATATTAACAATGGAGTACGAGATGGATGCATTTCATGATGTTACAACAGATGCTCGAAGGTTCCACCATGAGACGCGATGCATGCGTGAAACCGACGCAGCATGGATTGGCGAACACGGTCGAACACACCTGGAGTTTCTTTGACAGTAGCAGCAGCGCAGACGAGTCTCGCCACGAGATCCATTTCGGTCTCCACAGGCGATTCATATACGATAGATTTGAGCCCCCCCGACAGAAAGAAATCAAGGCTCGATAAATCAGGTGAGAGTGGGGGCCAGGCAACGTGTCCACCACGGCCAATCCATCGACGCCCAGAATGAGGCTCAATTTTATCACGCATGTTATAGGAATAAAAAGAAAATTTATTATAGGGCTATTTATGAGAGTAAATTAAAGGCTTGAAGAAATCTAGTTACTAGTGTGGGCAATACAGATCCTTGGGGATTAATTTATAAACTAAGTATGAATAAAGTAAGACCTGGAGAGATAATGAATACTGTAATCTTCAATGGTGTGGAAACAACTGATTGGATTACAACAGTGCAGGCAATAACATCGGAGTTGTTTCCTCATGAGGAAGAAAGGGGGGGGGGAGAGACAACAGAGCAAGAAGGTATCAAGGACTCTAATGTAACATACCTTGGGTCTGTTGATATTAGCTTATATACTTTAGAGGAATTGAGAGCCGTTTCTAAGAAAATTAACATTTCCAAAGCTCCGGGGATCGATTTAGAGAATATCGCTGTTCTTAAAGTGATTGAGCTTTATCCTAACATCTTGTTAAACTTATATAATAAATGCTTACTTCAAGGTATCTTTCCTGGGATCTGGAAAGTTGGTTTGATCAAACTGTTAAGCCAGGTAAAAAACCAAATGACCCAAGAAGGTATAGACCAATTTCGTTATTGGCCAATCTTGGAAAAGTTTTTGAAAAATTGTTATTTTTAAGATTGAACCAAGTCATGGATAAAAATGGTTTGACCCTGCCTTATCAGTATGGTTTCAAGAGAGGGCATTCTACAGAGGATGCCATTAATGATCTCATGAATTTCTCCAACCAGGTAGAGGATAAGTATGTGTTAGCCATCTTTATAGATTTTACTGGAACTTTTGACATGGTATGGCATGAGAATATTCTGTCTGCATTAAGGGGTATGCAATGTCCAGATTTATTGTATAGGACGATACAGAGTTATTTGTATGGTAGGAAAATTATACTGAAAGCTAAGCATCTACAGTTTAATAGGAATCTTTCGAGAGGGTGTCCTCAGGGGTCTGTATTGGGCCCACCTTTTTGGAACTTAGTACTTAATTTATGGCTAGAACAATCAGTTGAAAATCTACATAAGATTGCTTTGCAGATGATTTGGTTTTATGTGTTACTGGTAAATCCAGGTCTCTGCTTGAAATAAGAGTGGCCCAGGTATTAGAAAGTCTAGTGGCGTGGGCACACATAAACTATTGATATCTACAACTAAAACTGTTATGATGCTTCGTAAGGGGAAACTAAATTATGCGCGACCGCCAAAAGCTTTAATTAAGGGGAGGCAGATTCCCCTAGTATCTGAGGTGAAATATCTAGGTATAAGAACTGAAGATAGATTATCGTTTTTCCCACATTTAAATTACTTACACGAAAAAGTTAAAAAATTTAGTGCAGCAATAATTCGATTAACTAGGTCAGATTGGGGGTTGAGAAGGAAAGTTGTAAATTTATACTACAAGGCAGTCTTCTTACCCGTAGTTGCGTACTGAGCATCAGTATGCTACTTCAGAGTTACTAACGTTAAATTTAAACAGAAATTGTTATCGATTCAGCGCTCAGTGCTTTACGTTATCTCTAGTTTGTGCAGAACAGTCTCAACGAATGCTATGCAGGTTTTGGCCGAGCATTTGCCTCTAGACTTGTACATTGTGTATCGGGCCCTTTGTTATTACTTAAAAAAAGGCATAGTTGTTTCTTTCATGAATATTACATCTGATGTCACTATAGAGATAGCTAAAGCTAAGAAAAATGTTCTAACACAGTTGATTGGTATGTGGTAACAGAGATGGGATCTTAGTGTAACTGGGGAGGTGACTAGATTGTTCGTTCCAACAGTTACATTTACTTATGATAGTAACAACAAATGGTTTTTTCCTTCTATGGTAACATCGTTTATTTTAACTGGCCATGGGTGATTGAATTTTAAACTACATTACTTTGGTCTAGTCAGCTCTCCTTTAGGTACTTGCGGTCAACCTGAGACTTGGAGTCATTTATTATATGATTGTAGTTTGTATGTTCAACTTAGAGAAAGGCTAAAAATGAAGATTGGTAATTTAGTTAGAGGCCGTGAAAGTGATCTTATTGCTAATCAGGATAAATTTCAAGCACTGCAAGAGTTCTGTGTAACTGTTTTTCAACGGAGAAGACATTGGAATAATCTAATGATTACTAATTAAGATTTGGTTATATACATTTTATTTGTGTTTTTTTTTATTTTTTTTATTTTTAGTTTGTTTATATTATATGTGTGTGTGTATATATGTATGTATGTGTATATATATATATATATATATATAATTTTATTTTATTTTATTTATTTATTTTTTTTATATATTATTTTTTTATTTTATTTTATTATTATTTTTTAATATTATTATTATTATTTTATTTATTTATTTTTTGCTGGCTCTCAAGTGTGGACAGCCTGGGAGCGGGATTGCTGGCACTCACCGGTATAGCACTACTTCCGGTGGGTATGTTCGTGTCAGACGGCACCTGGGATTTCTTCCATCTCCGCTACTTCCGGTGGGTGCGGGAGTTTTGTGCATGAGGCACTTAAAATAGTAGACCAGGCCCAGTACCAAGTGAATATGGGCGACCATTAGGGTCTCTTCGCCAACAGGGAGCGGCTGTGCAGGTGCCAGCTGATCCCTGATGGCAAAGAGACCTTCCATACAGGTCTATTTTGCAGAGGTTCTGCACAAGGTCAGCTTATCAGGTGGAAATAGACGGAAGTCTAGGTGCCACCTTAGACATAATAATAATAGTAATAGGCGATTTATACACGATAGATTTGAGGGCCCCCACAGAAAGAAATCAAGGCTCGATAAATCAGGAGAGCTTGGGGGCCAGGCAACGGGTCCACCACGGCCAATCCATCGACGCCCAAAACGCCTGTTCAAATGGTCACGAACACACCTTCCTTGATGGGCAGGCGCCCCGTCATCTTGAAACGAAATGTTGCGTCTCACATTTGCTGAAACATCGTCAAGTAACCCAGATAGAACTTGTTCAAGAAAGATCCGATATTTAGCTGAGTTCATGCGGGATGGTAACAGATATGGGTCGACTAAGCAGTCACCGACCACTCCTGCCCACACATTTATTGTGAAGCGATGTTGTGCCGCATGGGTCCGCACACCGTGTGGGTTGTCGTGAGCCCACACATGAGCATTGTGCTGATTGAATAAGCCTTCTCGAGTGAAATAAGCCTCATCCATGAACAAAACTTAGGCTGGAAAATTCAAGTCTTGAATACTTTCTTGGAGAAACCACTGTGCAAAAGCCACATGTGCAGGATGATCTTGGGGGAGCAGTAACTGAACCCTTTGGAGATGAAAGGGGTGTAAGGAATCGTCGTGCCAGACACGCTGTACACTGCATAGTGACATAGTGTTTTTTGACAAGCGGCACCGGTGCTTTCGCACAACTCCGCATTTGAATCTCTTGTGAAGTAAGACAGTACAGTACTGTCAAGGCCACATAGCATATATTAGTGTATGTTCATGTTTGCTTAGTGCGGGTTATGTTGTTCATCTGGCCGCTTAGCCTAGGGTCCGTGGAACACCACAGACTGCTAGTTACCGCCACTGGCACTGGGAGCCGGACCAGGTATGTGGGAAGAGAACTCTGGTTGGCCGACCCTGGGGTTAGCCTGAGCTTCCCAGGGAGAGCCAAAAAAAAATAATAATAAAAAAAATAATAATAAAAAATAATAATAATAATAAAATAAAAATAAATAAATAAAATATAAAAAAAAAAATAAATAATAATAATAACAAAAAAAATATATATATAAAAAATAAAATAAAAATAAAAAAATAAAATAAATAAAAAAAACAAAAAAGAATAATAATAAAAAAATATATATATAAAATAAAAATAAAAATAATAAATAAATTAAAAAAAAAAACTTTTTTTTTTCTTTCTCCTTCTCTTTCTTTTTGAAATAGGAGAAGGGGTGAGAGATTGAGGTGAAGAACGGCACGTGTGCTGGTAGTAGGATTATTCTGGATGGCATTCGACACACTTTCTTCCATGGCGGGAGATCGCGTCGAACGTGGTCTGCCCGCACTACTCCTGTTACCTCTAAATGACCCATAATCGCACAAATTTTGATGCACACGCGCAAACAAACGGTGGTCCGGTACATGTCTGTCTGGGAAGTGTTCTCCTTAAATTCGTTAGAGCGGCTCATCCATTGCCCTCTGCTAATCCATACACTAGGTGCAGGACGCCTCCGTAGCCAGGTGGGAAGGAGCAAAAGTGCGTAGCACACGCTTCTTGATTAGTCCGGGGTTCGAGCCTGTCACCACCAAATATGGAGGATGCGGGAAGGTCAGGGATTGACCACCGCATATCCTCGGAGCAATATGGCCTTAGTTGCTAATGCTCCTAAAAACCAAATAACAACAACAACAACACTAGGTGCATGTCTGCCTGCTCACAGTTCGTATATCTATGCGTGCTCTTCGTGCGGCGACTACTGCTTGAATGAGTAAACCAGAAAATTTTCCCTCTCGCGAACTGATGAACAGCGCCGTTTACCGACTTACGGTAACGTTTCCGTTTATGTGTTCCTATGCGATTCGCATTCCTTTAGATGTTACCTACCTCCCCTAAACGTTTGTACCAATATCTTTGAGACAGCCTGTATATGGGTATCTATGCCTTGCCTTTCCAGTGCCTGAAACATTGCCTTATGCTGTATGGAGTCAAATGCCTTTTTTAATTTTTCCATAAATGCCAGGCATAATGGTGTTTTTTATTGCTTTTTCAATTAACTGTGACATTACATGAAGGTGATCCATAGTTGAGAATCCTGTCCTAAAGACAGCTTTCTCTTTCGGTTTATTCTCATCACGTATTCTTTCTAATCTGTTAGTAATGATCTTTGTGAACTTGTAGATGGTGGTAACAAGCTAATTGATCTATAATTTCCAATTTCTGATTTATTCCCTTTCTTATGCAACAAAACTATGGTTGCATTATTCCACTCCTTAGGCTTCACACCTTTTCTAATGCATTTTGTGAAGAGTCTTGCCAGTTTCTGTGTCATGTCTCTTCCTCCCAATTTTAACAACTCTATAGTAACTTCATCTTCACCCGTGGCTTTTTGATTCTTCATTTTCTTCAACGCATGTTCTACCTCATCAAGAAGGATATAAGGTATCTTGTTACACTATAAAGTATATTGTTACTAAATGTGGCTACTCATCAGTGTTGAATACAGGGGGTGACCGGGGGTGAGTTTCTTCCCTGGTTGAATAAAATCCCCCCCGACTAAAGACAATGTATCAAGCTATGCTGGATTCCTCTTTCAACTGCTAGTGCTTAAAAAACATTGAGCACAATGAATCGATTGATGACAAATTTAGGAAAATGAATTGGACAGGAAACATTGCAAGATTGCATGTAGATAAGCATAGAAGGCCAGAATGAATTATGGGAAAAATTAATAATGCAATGATTGATACACGTGCAAAGAAGAATGAGATGTTATGTCTGCATGTATGATTATAATTTGCATGCTTTTTGTTCCGAAATTTAGTCTCTGATTTTCATATCATTAAACTCTGATTATTGTCATCAAGGTGGTTTCTGTGAACTGACTATTAGTATTTAGATGTTAAATAATAAATATTTCCCTTTGTTTCCTATTTTGTTTTCTCATATTCTCTTATGATTACAATTATAAATATAGAGATTTGTTTGTAACATATACATATGCTGTAAATATTAAATAATAATATATACTGAGTGATCACTGAATTTGGACCACCTACCTATTACGTCGTAGGTCCTCGTTTTGCCCTCAGTACAGTAGCTATCCGACGTGGCATTCATTCAACAAGATGTCGGAGGCGTTCGGGAGGCATGGCCAACAAAGCTGTGTGTGTGTGTGTAATGCGGTCAGCAATGCAGGTATGGAGGTGATTGGTATATCCAAACGCCTGATATGCCTTTCCATAGTGTCCCACAAGCGCTCTATGGGATTGATATCGTTGGAGTTCGGAGGCCAATCGATATGCTGAAAGTCTGAAGAAATTTTAAAAATAGTGTCAAACCCAAAGGATTGGAAACATACAAGATCTCTATCAGATGAAGAATATATTAACAATATGTTAGTGTGCTTTAAACTGTTGTGATGGAATCCAGGACTAGTAAGTTATTTTTACTGAATTTTATAAAGACTGATCCATTGCTGTGTGAAAGCCCCTATCTGGTATATTCTCTAATCTTGTTATTATTCTCACGTGGGATTATTTGATTGTTTACTAATGAAAATAATTTACACCATACATCTTGCTTTTGATGATGTATTGGTGTAAATTAAATTATATGTAAATAGTGTAAAGCAGGGTTTCACAAAGTGTTGTCTGCAGCCCGGTGCCGGTCCGCGAACAACTTATTTGAAATAACTATAAGAAAATTTCCTGAAAAAACGAAAATGTAATAAAATACCAAATACCCAGTTATACTAAAAGTAAATTTAATTCTTTTATAATTTATTAAATTTATATCTATGATGCCTCCAGACGACTATGCTCTTAACAAAAAAAAAAGGGGGGGGGGGAGCTGATGCGCTCATCAATTTTTTATGCCATGTAATTAGCATGCAAGCGTACATCTTGCGTCTGAGGTGACACACTGCCTGTGCCACAGAGTAATAAGATAGGTTACTACTCTGGTTATCTTATTACTCTGTGGCCGTTGCCATCTCTAACTTATGAACCACCCCACAGTCTTCAGCAATCAGCGAGAATCCGATAAGTGGAGTGTACATGCTTATTGTTGTGCGTGTCTTATTCCTTTTCGTTGCCTGTGAAGAGATAAATTTAATATATAGTATTACACATTTTTTAAAATAAATATTTATATAAACATCCTGTCATTTTTAATATGAATAAGTGGCTGAAGAAATGTCCATCTAACAAGTCAAGAGATGTGCAGCCTAGTACAAGTAGAGATAATGTAAATAATATTAATAAACGCCCCCTGGCAACGGGCAGACTGACAGCATTGAAAAGAAATTCAAAATTTTTCTTAATTTGTTATTTTGTTATTTGGGTTTTTTTTAGGAGCATTAGCAACTAAGGCCATATTGCTCCGGGATATGCGGTGGTCATTCCCTTGACCTTTCCGCATCCTCCGTATTTGGTGGTGACGGGCTCGAACCCCGGTCTAATCAAGAAGCGTGTGCTACGCACTGCTGCTCCTTCCCACCCGGCTACGGAGGCGCCAAAATTTTTCTTAATAAAAAATTCCAAAGGAATTTTTCATTAATAAGAAAAATGAATATATTTCATGTAGAAAAAGTTTTGTAAACACGGTTTCCATGAGATGTTGCAATGAAGACTTGCTTATGGCTTCGTGTGAAGTTGCAAAACTAATAGCCAAGACAGGATACCCTCATACTATTGGTGAAAAGTTAATACTTCCCGCACTAAAAGTAATTACATCTCACCTTTATAAAAAGAAAAAAATCAGCTACATTTACTCTCTCCTTATCAAATAATACGGTGAAGCGTAGAATTGTGGAAATGGCGAATAATATCGAAGAAACTCTCATAACGTGCATTCAAAGCTGTCAATTTTTTTTTTTTTTTTTTTTACAAATGGATGAAAGGACAGACATAGCAGATAATGCCAATTTAATGTGCTTTGTAAGGTATGATTTTAAGGACACCGTCAGTGAGGATTTTTTCTTTTGTAAACCCCTACCAATGAGAACAATGGCTGAAGAACTGCTTAAATTGATCAATAATTATATAATTCAAAGTGGAATCAATTGGAACAAATGCTTCGGATTGAGTTGAAATGGCGCTCGTTCAACGGCAGGTTCCCGTACGGGACTTTTTCTGAGCGTCCGAGAGGTGGCTCCAGGTTGTAAATGGGTGCATTGTAGTATTCACAGATAAGCACTAGCTGTAAAAAAAAAAAAAAAAAAATGTCTTTGGTTTTGAATACAGCTATTCAAGATTGTGTGAAATTTGTTAACTATATAAAAGCCCGTTCCTTGAATTAGGAAGCAATTATGAACATCCTCTATTACACAGTAAAATTCAATGGTTATCAAGACTAATTACTAATCTATGTCTTAGTATTAGTTGTTTCAATACATTAGTATTGTTGAAACGACTAATTGTAATGAAGAATGAGTACTTATTGTTTTTGGAGCAACATCCTCTATCAGCAAAGGATGCAATATTACAATTTAAAGACAGGTTTAATGATTTTAATTAGTTAATTAATGTATCCTACTTATTTGACATGTGAAGGTGTCCTACTTATGTGAAATCAAACTGTCAAGAATATTTTCCTCCAATTGGCAATAACAATAGAGTGCACCAATATAACACAGATCATTATCAGAAAACCATCCTCCATTCCTCATCTTCTTCCTTCTCTTCCCCTGCTGATCAAATTCATTAGCACGGAAGGAGTTACAATGTTCTATTTACTACGTTGAAAGAAATAGCTTTAGGGATCACAATAATCTGACTTAAAATATTATTCCTTCTTCCTATTAATATTAACCTTCTCTATTAATATTTTTGGAAGCTTTTAATTAAATATCAAAGTGATTCGTCGACATAGCGACCCCGAATGTCATAAAACCATAAAGAGGATTTTATGTTGTAAATCAATCTTTTTTTAAAAAATATTTAGATAAAGTTATTTCTTTATTTAGAAATAATTATTACCTTATTTAATTTAAATAATTATTTTTTTAACCACTAAAAATAAATTACATTTTGTCGGAATGTGACCTAGAGCGTAGGCGACCGCCTATGTTCGCCTAATGGACACCGTCTCTGGAAGCATGTGTCTCCCTCTCCAACATCACGAAAACACTCGGTTTTTTCTTCCAACAAGACAGGCAAATCGACCAGGGAACACACGCAATTTATGGAAATAAAACACGTGGCCAAATAAAAATAAAATAGCTCTTGGGTGGTCATAATATGACAGTTTTTTTCTTGACTCATTGTATTAAGGAACAGTCAGTCCACATCGTGAATGCAGGTTGATGTTTATAAACTGCATGCAGGTTTTCAAATTTCATTTTGGGAAGAATGTAGATCTGTTAGGAAACATGCCAAGAAGAGCAATAAGATAAATTTGGGACACAAAAATTATTTTTACCAAGAAAGACTTTAGATGTGGAAATTTCGTCTGGGAACTAGTAATCTGCATGGATACCTATTTAAGATGTTTATTGCTTTAGCAAGGTTGAGTAAGCAATATACTGTTGTTAGTTTTCTATTGATTCAATTTAAATTTATCCATTTATCTAATCAATTTTAATTGAAATTAGGGGGGGGGGGGGTTGTTGCAGAATAGATACGTGGAGTAGAGATTGATTGATTTTGATATTATTGCATTTGAGCAGTAATATCAAAATCAGTAATCTGAAAATAACGTGACCATTTGGATAATACCAAACTCAAAAATATCGGAGTGTGAAAATTGGACAGTCTGACATGATATAAACATCCTTCCAATTTATCCATCTAGTGTTTAGCAAGTGGAAAGTTTTAATAAATTGAAAAAAGATTAGAATGGTTGGATGCATTCGGTGAAGTAAGGATTTAAAAGAGGTTTTTTTTTTTTTTTTTTTTCTAATGCAGTATAAGCTTGAATTCATTGAATTCAAGCTTGAATCATTTAGCTAATAGCTTCCTTGAATCATTTAGCTAATAATAATGGTATTTATTTTCCAAATATAATGTTTATTTCAACAAAAGCTACTGCTGAAAACGGTACAATTCACATTATTAAATTCTTGACTACTCTGTGTTCTTACTCCCGATAACAGGCATTCGAGCCCTTTCTTCACTGATTTTTGTATGGTAACTGATTATTTATAAACTACTTTTGAGTTCGAAGAGGCATTATGAATTGTAAATTCCTTTCGAGCTATTTGTATAAAATTCACGATTTATGAATAAATACAGTAATTAATTTATTAATTTCTAATAAAATTAATGGAAAATCCAGGGTGCTATGTGCGAGAAATCTTAACATCGCCAGAATAGGATGTTTGTGAGGGTCCGATGTGCGTGTATGGGATGCTCCAAACATAGAATAAGAGTATCTTAGCAACGGTGTGAAAAGAACGTATGTTTTAATGTTGTTATAGGATACTTTGATTGTGATATAATTTAGAACTTTGCACATATTTGATAAAGCATATTTCTAACTCAACTAATTTATAATTAAATTCTAAAATGTCTGTCATCGGTATTGATTTTGGTAACGAAAACTGCTATATCGCAGTGGCCCGTGCCGGTGGAATTGAAACCATAGCAAATGACTACAGTCAGAGATTCACGCCGTGAGTATGCTATACACGTGTATATATTTTAGTTTTCTGGGCTTGAAAATTTTGTATCGTGTATATTATGTCTTGTGTTTTTTTCTGTTTATGTACCTATTTATGCAACTGACAATAAACGAATGAAGTTATCTATTTATAGGAAAAATAATTATTGTAAACATCTTGCAAAGGATGTTTTATGTTAGTACTATAACATCAGACATTGCAGTAACAAATACGATTATATAAACTGATTGATTGGTAGAGTAGGTTTTCTGACAATAAAATTAACACGGTAGGCGATTTGAATGACAAGTAATTTTAGACTACTGAAGTAATAGCTACCAGTTTCCTGGGGATGCACATAACAGAAAATTGTCAAGCGAGGTTAAATTTAGTGAACGATCGAGTGCCCGACTTGTGATGGGCAAATACAAACTGCAAGGTTCTAGTGTATTTATAATATACAATTATAATAAGAATTTATTTTATAATCATATGGCGCCTCCGTAGCCAGGTGGGCAGGAACAGCAGTGCGTAGCACACGCTGCTTGATTAGCCCGGGGTGCGATCCCGTGACCACCAAATATGGAGGATGCGGAAAGGTCAGGGAATGACCCCCCCCTCCGGATCAATATGGCCTTAGTTGCTAATGCTCCTAAAAAGCAAATAACATTATAATCATACAGCTCTATCATTGGTACCATGATACTACGGTATATAAAAGATAGTCTTGTGACTGTTTATTAGTCTGTTACCTAATGATATATATATATGTGTGTGTGTGAATAAATTTATTGCATTTCAGTGCCATTTTATTATTTTTGTGGCACATATGAATCTTAGGTGATATTGCAACAGTACTATGTCTATGGCGTATGTGTGAGTGGATGGGTCGATTTTTGTGTATTGCAGATTGAAAAGCCTGGAATAACTCTCATATTGACAAAATTTATGCTTTCTGCTTGAGATTAGTTAACTTCAGCAGTGATTGAAGGGGCCTTTAAGAATTGCTGTAGCCTCTGATGGTATTCAACCTCAAGACTGCTCCAACTTTAGATGCTGAAATTTTTACCTGTTGACCTCAGCATGGGCAGTTATCTTTGCCTTTGCTCTTTAAATTTTATTATTTTTTGTTAGCTCATTTTCACCCTAAAACCATTTTGTTCACCTATAATCTTCAATAACTCAGAAAATATTTTTTCCATGCTTTCTCTATTAATAATTTGCAAAATCTCTGTTTAATAAAATTACCTGACACATGTATGATTTTTTCAAATAAGCACTACTGTGTTAAATTAACTCCTGGTTTCTAGCACTGCTTTTCATTATGATAACAAAATATCAGTGCCTATTTATAGGAAAAGTTTGATGTATATCCCTTCCCCCGATAAGCTGTAGTTTTTCCACAGCATAGGCACATTTTTACATTCTCTTGGTAGTAAATTATATTGAAAAAACTTCAGCCACAGTGTTTTTCAAGGATATCTGAATTTTTAATAAAGTATATGATGTTTTATAATTATTATAGTTTTTATTATAAAAACACAGTTGGAATTTTCAAATAAACTTAAAAACTAAATCAAGAAAGTAATTAATAAGATTTTTGGAATTGATTTCTCCTTAAAATTGTACTTGGTAGTTACAATGCCCTTTCCCACTTATAATGCCATTGTGATTTTTAGAAACTAATAAAGTGTAACAAAAAAAAGTTAACATTTCAAGCAGCAAACCTCTGAACTCTAGTGGAGGACAATAGACATGTGGATGTACATCATATGGTAGATAAGTTGTCTACATAATAAGTTGTCTAAAATGTATAATAGTTGTCCATCCTTTTCTTAAATTTATTCACACTATCTAACTCCACAACACCAGATGGAAGTTTTTTCCAAAAAACCACACTAAGTGAAACCAAATTTTCACACATTTGCCCTGTAGGCATTCTTTTTCAATGTCTTTTTATATGCATCATCCAAGAAAGACTAAGGATGCCACAGGTATTAGTTTAGTGAATCCATTTAAAGCCTTAAGTATTTCAGTTAGGTCTCCTTGCAGGTCGTTGGTTCCAGAACTAAAGTCTTTATTGGTAAGAGTAGCCATTTTTGTCCCTGAGTAATCTCTATACATTTTCACACAAGTTTACGTCATTGCTAACATGAGGCTTCCATGTGCAGCCACCATTGCCTTATACAGTAAGAATAATCAGCTCTTTGTCCCTGCTGGAAAACAGAGTTTCAGACAGGTTTGCTTTAGCTTTCTTTCACTTTCATCTCAGTTATCAAAAATCATTTATCTTCCATTTATAACTTGGTACTTTTAGTAGCCCTATCCCTAAAACTTCTTCATATGTGAATGTTGATGAAAAATATTTTATTCACAGTGTCAGTGAAATTAGCATTAGCTTTAGTAGAAGCATATGCAAGAAAGCAAGCTTATACAGAATCAGACAAAAAAAAAAAAAAAACCTTCATTTCACCCATCCATTAACTCCAAACATTTGTCTAACTCTACCTTGAATTTATTTAAGCTGTCAGCTTCTACGACAGGTGGAAGTTTGTTTTAGCAATCAACCATCCACTGGCTAAAGTCAAATTTCCACACATCTATTTATCAACTGTCTTTCCTCGATTTCAGTTTATGCCCACTCAGGTTTGTAATCCGAGCAAGAGGAAGAATCCCATCAGCATTGATCCTGCTCAATCCATTCAAGGTCTTATACATCTCAGTCAGATCACCTTGCAGGTGCCTAGTCTCCAGATGCTGTATCTTTCAGAATTTAAGCCTTTCTTTGTAAGATCACTCTGTTATTCCCCTCACCAGTCTCATTGCCCTTCTCTGTACTTGTTTTGGCAACTCTACATCCTTGCTAAAATGAGGCTTCCAGACCTATATGCAGGTATTCAAGGTGTGGCCTGACTATTGCTTTATACAAGAAGATAATCACCTCCTTATCCCTGCTAGCAAAATTCCTGTGTATCATTGACAAGACTTCTGGCAGCCTGTCTGCACTGCTCAGAAAACTTCATGTTTGACTGCACAGTTATCCCGAGGTCTCTTTCATTCTCGACTAATCTGAGTGTAACACCACTCCGTTGGTACATTTCTCTGGGGTTACTGCTGCCCATATGCAGTACTTTGCATTTGTCAATGTTAAACTTCAGTTGCCACTTCTCAGCCCTTCTGCCCAACTTTTGTAGATCCTGCTGCAGCAGCATACTGTCATTACTGTTATTAACAACCCTGCCAACCTTTGTATCACCTGCAAATTCAACATTAAGCCTGTACACCTTCATCAATATCATTGAAAAATATACAAAACAACAATGGGCTCAAAACCGAACCCAGAGGGAATCCACTAATGACATTAATCCATGAAGAGCAGTGTCGATTGATTAGCAATTTCTGTCTTCTCCCACCCAAACTTCGTTTTATCCATTGTAGCAATTTGCCCTTAATGCCATACTGCTCCAATTTGTACAAAGGTGGATATATCCCATCCACCCCAGGTGTCTTCTTATTTTTTTTTTTTTATGAACAGTATCAAAAGCTTACCTGAAATCCAAGTATATGATATCAAAATTATATTTTGCATCCAGTTCCTTTGTGACTATAGTATCCATTCAAATTGGTCAGACAAGACTTTCCCTTAACAAACCCATGCTGTGTCTGAATTATTACTGTAGTCTTGTCTAGATGATCCTGCAGTGCTTCTTTAACCAGTGACTCCATTATTTTCCCTGGAACAGAAGTTACACTAACAGGTCTGTAATTACTCATCTCACCCTTTTATCTTCTTTTCATTTGTGAATTGGAGATACATTTGCATATCTCCAGTCCATGGGGACTTCCCCTGAATCCAATGATGCTCTCATAATTATGGCTAAGTGTTTGCGTACTAACTTTTCTGCCTCCTTTAATGTATCTGGATATATCCCATCCACCCCAGGTGACTTCTTATTTTTTTTTTTATGAAAATCCCAAACATGAGAGGTATTAGAACCTATAGTACTTAGTCCAGTGCATGGGTTGAAGGGTGAGAAGACGAAAGAAGATATTTGTTGATGTTAGACTTGAACTTCTGTAGACTGTAATTTTCAGGAAATACATATGAAGGAAGGTTGTTCCAGAAAACGGCAGTTGAATGAATAAACGAGAAGGTGAAAAGTTGGCTGTGAGTTTGAAGTTGGATAGTAAATGGATGTTAGCTTGTGGCGGCATGTGTTCGGACTGTTTTGAAAGAGAGATCAGGAAATATAGAAGCCAATTCAGAAGAACAGTGCCCATGGAAGTATCTGTAGAAAAGGCATGCAGCAGAAACAGTACGTCTATGAGACAGCGAGTGGAGAGACTGTTAGAGAGGAGTCATTAATAAATCTAACTGCCCTCTTCTGAATGGAATCTAGAAGCCTGAGAGAGATTTTGGGGGCACCGCCCCAGATGTGGAAACAATATTCCAAAAGTAGGGTGGATTTGCGATTTGTACAAAGTGAACAGCTGTTTGGAAGAAAAGTAACACCAAGAGTGAAAGAGAAAACCAAGTTTTTTAGATGCAGAGGAAACAATATTTGTAATGTGCTTGTGCCAAAAGAGATTAGAAGTCAGGGTAATCCCGAAAAGAGATATATTATTTTGTCTAGAAATCGGAGTGTCACCAAAGATAAGCATAGGAGCAGAAGAATCCTTTTTGCGAGATATAAGACAAGACTGAGTTTTAGAAGGATGGAAATCAACTAATTTGTCTTTGCCCCACTGGAGAATTACCTGGTGATTGGCATTTAAGGAATTGGTAGCAGATATTCGAGAAGTTGAAGCTGATTTAGCAGGGCAAGTTTTCTCAAAATGGAAAGTGGAATACAATGTGCTATCATTGGGAAAACTATGGATAGGATTTCCAGTCAATGGAAGAAGGTCATTAATATACAAGAGGAAAAGAGTGGGGGAAAGAACTGAACCTTGGGGAACACCAGCATTAGTGGAGAAGTTAGAAGACAGAGAGCAATCTACCATCACCCTCAGCGAGTGATCCGAGAGAAAACTGGATAACCAATTACAAAAACAGTTGGCAAACCATAAGATGGAAGCTTGTTTAGAAGGCCTTTATGCCAAATATGATCGAAAGCCTTTGAGATGTCAAGAGCAACTACTTGTGTTTCACAAAACTTTTCCATTGAATTTGTTCATAAGTGGGTAACATAAGCCAGAATATCACCAGTGGATCGACACTGACGGAATCCATACTGGAAATCATTGATCAGACAGAAGGGTTCTAGGTAGTTTAAGAGTTGACAGTTAATTGATTTCTCCATTACTTTAGAAAGAGTAGAAGTAATTGCAAAGGGATGATAATTGGATGGGAGGGATTTGTCACCCTTTTTAGGAACTGGCTGGACATGAGCAAATTTCCAAGGAGAAGGAAAAACACCTTTGGAATAAGAAAGTGAAAAAAGGCGGCAAGGAACAGAAGTAAGTTCAGGAGCACACGTTTTGAGAACTTGTGCTCCTGAAACAAATACCATCCGGAGAAATACCATCAGGACATGGAGCTTTCTTAGCAACAAGATTCGTTAAAATCCTTCTTACAACATTTTGACGGAAGACCACAGAAGGCATTGAATGGAGCGTGTTGGGAATGGTGGGAGGTATTTTACCAAGATCATTAATACAGGAGTTGGAAGAAAAATGGGATGCTAGCAGGTCAACTTTATCCTTAGCTGAAGTGACAACAAAACCATCCAGTTTTGACAGAGTTGGGAGCAGAGATGGGCAAAAGTTGCGGCCAATAGCTTTGGCAAGAGACCAGAATGCTCGGCTACCATTAGGGCAAGAAGCAAGTTTTCTACTCTTAGCCTGTTCTAAATTTAGTTTAGAATGATTAATAACTGCTTTATAATTGTTCCAAGCTTTGGTGTAGGCAGTAAATGAAACTGAAGAATTGGAAACAAGCCAATTACGATATGCAACATTCTTCTCTTGAACAGCCTTTGCACATTTATTGGAAAACCAATGTTTAGATAAAGGATGAGATTTTAAAGTGGAGTGTGGGATAAAGGATTCCATTCCTACAAGAATAATTTCACTGACACGATATGAGCAAACGTTGACATCAGAAGTTTTGAAACTGTAATCTGACAAAGGAAAATAAGGGAAGAAATCTCGGAGGTCATCCCATTTTACATTATTGTAATGCCAAACAATACAAGGTTGGGAATAGCCATGAGATAAAGGCTCTATTGGAGAAGAGGCAATCACCAAGTTGTGATCTGAGGTGCCTAAAGGACCACCGACTTCGACAGTGTACTTAGAAGGGTTGTTTGTGAGAAAAAGATCAAGCGTGTTGGCTGTATGGTTAGGATTGTCTGATATTCTTGTAGGTAAATGAACGATCTGTGCAAGATCATTAGTAATTGCAAAAGCCTCAGAATCTCGACCAGCTGGGTCGTTGTGACTAGAAAACGGAAGCCAGCTGGAGTTGTGGACATTAAAACCACCAAGGAAAATTACCTCACTGTTAGGAAAGTTTGACTAGAGAAAGTCAAGTTGCAAAGAGAGGAAGTCGAAGAGTTCCAAGCGATTAGTGGAGTTTGGAGAACGGTAAAGACAACAGATGAATTTGACACAATGAGGTAGAGAGATTTTTAGCCAGAGAAGATCAAAAAGAGGAGATTCCAAATTACCAAGTCTCTAACAGGAAATATCAGAACAGATATATATGCAGATATATATATATATATATAAATAATGGCTTAAAATTTAACATAAAATAAGAAAATAAATAAATAAATATTAAGCTGTCATTAGAGGCAGCAAAATGCACCTCCTCCACATGAAGCCCAGATATATCCGATAATTCAAAATAAAACAATATAAAAAACATAAGCCAGTAGTATGGCAAAAAATGTAGAGCGAAAAATTAACATTTTTTCCTTTGCCAAAGATATCTCATAATCTGCCTTCACTTGCCTAACCTACTCTGTGATTTGATTACAGACTAGCTTATATCTGTCATAGGCTTTTGTGTTGTCTGAAAATATATATGCATCCTATACATTTTTCTTTTCTGCCGCAAGTCTCATTAGTTCATCTGACATCCATTTGAACCTAAACCTTGAGCAGTATTTCTTTGTTGGCATGAAAAGCTTTGTAGCTTCCACGATTAATTCCATCAATGCTTCCCATTTAGAATTTGCTGTTGATAACATCATCATTTGGTCCCACTGTATAGAATTTAAAAACTGTCTGAGACTACTGTAGTCACCTTTATGAAAGCAAAAACTCTTCCCTTTAACCTTGGTGGTAATTAAATCTTTAAGTAAATCTCACATCAGTAACTATGATCACTGCCATCTAGTGGTTTTTTTATCTGTAAATTCTTAATGCATGTATAATCACTGCTGATAATCAGATCAAGAGTATTACTCCTTCTGGTTGCCTCTTGAACATGCTGCTGTAGAAAACAATTGTCCAATAAATCCACAAAAGTCTTGCTAAAGTGTGAGTGACCAATCCATAAGTTCCAGTCAATATCTGGGAAGTTAAAATCCCCCACTATAAGACATTCTAATTTACTTGCCCACTCTATAAATGAACAGGATTATCAATAGTTATGTCATTCATATTTAGTGGACAATGTTTTCATCCCTTTGCTATAGGTGCTAACATAAGCAAAGAATTCTCTGCTACTTTTCTTCATTTTTAGCCAAAGCCTTCTCGTAATTTTCCTCTAGTTTGCCTAACCATTTTAGCAAATTAATTGCAAACTAGTTTGTATTTACTCTGTGTCTCCTTATAATTTATGATCATCCCATGCATTTTTCTTCTCTGCCACTACTCTCATCAGTTTGTTTGATGTAAGTTTAGTCTAAACCCTGAACAGTATCTTTGAGTTGTATATAGAGATTTGTATGATTCTTTCCCTGTCTTATTCCCAATTACAATTTGTGGTTGGTAACATCAACAGTTGGTCATCATTGAAAAGAATTTAAGAAATGTCTAAGACCATTATAGTTACCTTTATAAAATAAAAATGCCTTCCCTTTACTCTTCGCAGTAGGTATGTCTTTATGTAAATTCCACATCAGTAGTTTATGATTACTGCCACTGAGTGGTACCTTTGGTGATTCTTAATGCATGAAGCATCACTACTAATAATCAGTTCAAGGGTATTTATTTCTCTTGTTGCTTCTCTGACATGCTGGTGTAGAAATGGCATCTGATAAATTTAGACAGTTTTGCTATTGTGTGAGCTACCAACTTTTCTTTACAAAAAATTGTACATTAAGTGACTACTCTTTCTGTACACATTGTACTTTCCATAACCAAATTCTGCATCTCCTATATCCAGTGATGTTTTTATCAAATTTATTTGCTATACTCCTAGCATTAGTGTACAAGCATGTATTTGGGTGTCTGTTTTCGCTCTTAGTAACCCCTAACACATCCCATTTATATACTTTTCCCCATTCCATAGCTACAGGCCCAGCAATCCCCTCCCCCTATTGTTGCCCAGGCTGCTATTTAACTATTAGTTAAATAGCAGCTAAAGCTGCTTTTAAACTATTAGTCTGTGTATCCCCCAACACTTGCAGTTTTCCAACCCACATATTCTCCCTTTAAATTTACTTTTAGCTTTAGTGATTTATTTCTCTTCCAGCTATTTTACCTGAAAATCATTTTTCTCCTAGTTAGAAGTAGATCTAGTTCTAGTATCTTCCATCCTTCAACATTTCTTAATGTCAGTGTACATGCAAAATATTTATTCAGTTTATCAGCAACCTGAACAGTATTATCAATAGTTATGCCATTCATATGGGATAGATCAATATGAGTGATCTCATTCCTTCTGTTAATATAAGCAAAGAATTATATTCTAATTTTCTTTACATTCTTAGTCACTGACTTTTCATAATCTGCCTTACCATGCCTAGCCCCCTTTACTTAATTGCTGACCAGTTTATACTTACTGTTGGCTTCTGTGTATGTACAATGCTAATTTATAATCATCCTATGCATTTTCTTCTCTGCTACTGTTCTCATCACTTCATCTGACAATCATTTAGGATTAAACTTGAACAATATCTCTTGGTATAAAAAGCTTAGTAAAGTGTTCAGGAAAGTATCAAACTTTGCTGAACACTTCCCATTCGGCATTTGGATTTGTTAAGAAAATCAGCTCAGAGAAAAGCATTCAAAAACTCCATGGCCATTATAATCACCTTTTCAAAGGCAAAATCCCATCCTTTTTTCCACTTGGCAGTTATATCTTTAAATAAATATGTTGCCACCTAGTGATTCCTTTACCTAAAAATTCGTAAAGATTGAGAGTATTGTCTTGTATCCAACATGTTGGTATAGAAAACCATCAAGTAAATCAAGAAATGCTACTCCCCAAATTCTAGTCAATATCGAAAAATTTGGGGATTCTGATTTACTGGCCCATTTGATGTATCTGTATAGTGGTTTGTTATATTTATTAATAAGGCCATTTTGCCTATAACCTACTCCTACTCTTATGTTTGTTTTTCTGGTGTTTATATCACACCTGTATGGTTGCCACTATTTCAATAAATCTCTTTGCTTGAAGATAATTTGAGGGGAGGGAAGCAATCATGAAAATTTTTCACATAAAATATACACTTTTAGATTACTTTGTAACTAAACTCTGTGACTTAGTATAAGGTCTCTGATTTTTGTAGACATTCTGCCAGCTATAACAACTAAAGGTGTTATTTGAGAATCGGAAGTGCATATTGAACTGATATTTAGTGTCTCACTTGAATGTTGGGTGGATTGAATTTCATCAAAGTCTGGTCATTCTGCGACAACTGAATTCTCTGCTTGCACCTTCATTATGGTGAGATTGATAATAACTCTGGCTATATCCTCATGTGCGAGGGTCAAAAACATTGCACCTGATATTTTAGAGGTGACCACCCAGGTGTCAACCACATTAAGCAGGGGCTGAGGTATGGCATTCACTTTGCAGAGATGAATGGTTGACTCTGTATCATCAGGCAATGCCAGGTAGTATTTGCTTCATCACCCAATGTAATGCTGTCACTTTGCTTACTGAAGGCTTGAAATGGTGAAAACCATGTTTAGTCTCCAGAACAAAGTTCCAACATTTTCTTATCTGTTCTATAATACAGTATAGGTCTTCTCTTTTAATATTATGACAGGTATTGGAATAAGATTAAATATTCCTTACATTTCAGAGATATGGCTAAACTGTTGGAGGATATGGACAGGTGTTGCGGAAGTTTTTTTTTTTCCTTGGGTGATGCTGTATAAGCTTGCTTCTTTGCATCATTTTCCACTACTAATATTGATTTGTCAGTTTTAGTAGTGGTAAAATCAGTTTAATACAAAAAGTGCAAAGAAGCCAAAGACCTTTTATTGCTGCATTAGACAAAAATAATAAATTTTAAAAAAATGATAGATAATAAAGTAAAATATATAAATAAGAAATAAACTACCTATGTATTTCCTTCCTCACATAGGTACCTATCCAGCTAAGCTTTGGATTTATCCAAACTTCAGTCTCAACTATCCATGGAGGTTACTTATTCCTGTAATTAATAACTTGAAAACGTCCTACAATCCAGTCCAAACCTCTTCCCCTTTAATTTGAATTTATGGCCCCTAGTTCTGGAATCGTTTGTAACAGTTAAAATTTAACTTTCATTCATTCATTTTATTCCCTATAGACCCTGTAAGGTGCTTAGTCACCAAGCTCTGTACTCACATATCTGAAGTATTTCCTCATATGTGTATGCTGCAGTTCCCACCAAGTGGGTTGCTTGCCTCTGGACCCTTTCAAAAAAAGTTCGGTTTCTTTTTTTTTGTGTGTGGTCTTACAATTTTCCTTATCCAGTTGGATTATGAACTCCTTATCTCTACAAGCAAATTTTCAATAAATTATCAATAGGACAAGTGGCCTTCCTTGCTACCTGTCTACATGGCTTGAAGAACCTTATGTTCCCTCATATTTTAACTCCCAAATCCCTTTTTTTACTTTACTT
The DNA here is from genome assembly GCF_048544385.1 of Mastigoproctus giganteus. Lineage (NCBI taxonomy): Eukaryota > Metazoa > Arthropoda > Arachnida > Uropygi > Thelyphonidae > Mastigoproctus > Mastigoproctus giganteus. Next base: position 61,137,669 of record NC_143585.1, on the reverse strand, counting down.
TTTTTTAATTCAACCCCACCAAATGAGAAAATTATTTTGGGAAAATGAGAAAATTATTACATTGCTATTCCAAAAGTATAAGACCTTGTATTTTGATCATTAAAACATATTTGCCAATTTTCTGACCAACCTTGAAGTCTATCCAAGTAATCCTAAATCAGAGCTGCTTGGCACAGATCATTAACTGCTGTCCCAATCTTTGATAATCCTCAAATTTCGACATCATGTCCTCTATCTCCGTTGATGTCATTTATGAAAATTAGAAACAATAATGGTCCCAGAACCAATCCTTGGGAAGGGACCCCACTTCTGATGTTAGATTAATCTGAAAAGTAACCATTAATCACAACCCATTGCCTCCTGTCCTTCAGCCACCCTGTGATCTATCCTAGAATCTTACCATGATCCCTGGTGTATACAAGCTTATACAGTAACCTCTCATAGTAATCTCTCATGAATGACAGAATCGAATGTTTTGCTTAAAACTAAATAAAAAATGTTGGCATTATTTCTTATGTTCAGCTTATGAGTAATTCTGTCAAAATAGTTATGGAAGAGAAACTTTATACAGCTCTTTTTTAGGGTTTCACATGTTATCAGACTGACATTAGCATTTAGATTATGCTGAAAAAAATTTCACTTACATTTTAAGCTATACTATATGTTTTGAAGCATTACTGTTTTGTGTAACTTTGTTCATCTTTTTTTTTCTCTCACAATTCAGTATACATTTGCCAATAGACACTACATGCCAGCTGATGAGTCCAGCAAGCTTCGAAACAGCTGCCCTGGTATTGTCTCACATTTTTAAATGTATAGTGGATTCCCCTATTCTGGTGATGCTATACAATTTGAAAATATATCATCTTAGGCAAAACAGAGGATACCTCTATTTGTACTTAAGTTGAATGCAAGCCCAAGCTTTGGCACCCAGTACCTAGCTCTTGGTCTTCAGTGAGAGAGAAAAAAGTCTCTTCATAGTTGAAGTTAACTGCAGTTAATGCATACTGTGAATTCTAACTTTATTTCAGTTTATAATGTCAGCTGTAAATAAATATTTCTCATGGATTTTTTTTTTGTTTGTTTAAATGCATCTGAAATAAAAAAACAGGTTAACTTTCAGTGAGAAAAACTTTTTCTATGCAGTGAGACAATTTTAGCTTAAAAGAAGCAGTCCACTCTGCCTTCTGAAGAGATGGTCAGTGTTTATGTCCAGGTGACATAAACATTGATCTCTATTTTTCAGTAACCAGACCTTCCTGAGATGGTTTTAGGATATATGAATAAATTGTGAATGACTTTGTGTCTTTCTGTGAAAGATGAAACCAGAAATAGAAGTAATAAAAGCCACATTACTCTTGACTTTGGTTGTGCTCACTGTCACCACATATGAAGAGAATTACTGCTGCTTAAGTAAGCTTTGCTGTCTTTGTAAAGTGCACAAGTATTCTACTGGATTTGAAACAGGAGTAAAAAAAAAATTATTTTATTTATTTTTTTATATATATATATTTTTTTAGTAGCATTTCTTAAAGTAATAGTAAAACATTAAAAACTTCAGAACATTGTTGAATTATTGTCATGCATGTTTTCTGAATGTGACTTTTTTTTTTTTATGAAAACCCCAAACACGAAAGGTATCAAAACCTATAGTACTTAGTACCGTGCATGGGTTGAAGGAGAAGTATGGGGGGGGGGGGAATGCTGGACTTGAAATGATATGGAAAAATCTGTTAAGATAAATTTTTTATTAAAGTATTTAAGTGATTGAATGAAGACTATAACTGAAGAGTTGTTTGCAATAAAAGTTTCAGTATAAAAGTGTTATATTTATAATTTTAGATCATATGTTGCTTTTGGAGAAAAGAGCCGTGACCTGGGAGTAGCTGCCAAAGTTAAACAGGTCACTAATCTGAGGAATACTATTTGTGGTTTCAAAAAACTTATTGGTAGAAAATATAGGGATCTTGTGGTCCAGAAGGAAATGACCTATTTGCCTTATACATTGTGTGAACTTCATGGAGGAAACCTTGGAGTAAAGGTATGAAAAGTAAAGTTTTATTGTTTCTTTCATGTGGGGTAAGTTACATTTTGCAACCTGTTGTTGAAAGTGTGTTTGAGGTGTGGGAAAGGCTGCTACTGTACTCTTACTAAATTTATAATCATAATAACAGTTTGTAATTTATAATCATTATAACAATTTGTAATTAATCTTAAGAATTCTCATTAGCATTTATAAATAAAAATAACATTAGGAGAAAATTTGCATTGAAAGTAAAAAAAAAAAAAAAAAAAAAATTTCAACCCAGCACAAAAGGTTCTCTTAAGTAGTATTGTTTTCAGTTCTATAATAGGAGCTGTACCACATAAAAAAAATTAGAACAGCTTTTCTGTGCTTTGCTTTGTTATCAGTGTTTCACTACTTTGTTATCAGTGTTGTCTTGAATACTGGTAATTTCAGTAGCAGTTTCTCAATCTTGTGAAACCTCAAATATATTACTGTGGCAACAATTAGCTGTTACTACAGTAATATTTAATTATTTTAAAAGTTGAGATGGCTAAAATAAAAAAAAAAAACTATCTTAACAAAAGCTGGAATTAATTGTTAAAAAGGGAGAATATCAGCAAAATTGGTTTAAAACTATGTCATAAGGATATAAATTATTTGTAACATAAAAAAACAAAACTGTGTTATATTTTTACAGTTATGTACTCTGGATATATGTTATAGTAATGGAAATATGTAAAAGAAACTGTAATAAGAGTTAAAAAAAAAAAAATTACTGTTTAATTAACTTATGTTAAACCCATCTGATTTGGAATTATGCAATATATGAGTAGCACATGAATATAAGTGCTGAATGCCAACATTGGATGGAAATCTGCTAATGTTTAGCGTATATTAGCAACATTAGGGTGAAGAAATATATTTGGACTTTTTATATCTTTTTTTTTTTTTTTTTTTTTAATATCTCAGGTGGAGTTAGTGCACATTGTTACCATGTGGGTAATTTGTTCTGTGTTGTCTATTGTAGTTGTGCTTGTTACCTTGTTAGGGTATTTTAAATATAGTATGATCTTGGTAATTCATCACTGAGAAAATTAAAGGAGTTAAAAGTTCTACTGTATAAATCAATGAAAGTTACGCAAAAAAAAAAAAAAAAGGCAAAATTAACAGTGCAGCAAATTACCAGGATTATATACTGTACATAACTGTTTCACTTTTTAAAGAGAATTTGTTTGTAAAAAAACATTAGGTTACTTTTAATTTGTTGAGCATAACTGCAGTTACATACTTGACATAAATTGAATAAATTTATCTATTTTTAATTTTGTATGAAAAGCCTAGGAATGCTTTAGAACACCCCAGAATTATATCTGGCTAGAATGTTCTGATTAATGCCAGATTTCAGCTTACAGCCTTCTATTTTTCAGTTTTTAAAAGTTTGCTGATATATATGTTTTTTGGCCATAAATATACTCTGTGGAAATATAGTAGTTTCTCCACTTTTCACTTGAAAGAGAATAGTAGTTTCTCCACTTGTTTGGAAAGACCTGGGATAATTTTTGTGCTGGGCATGATTAAAAGGCAAGCAGTAATTTAAAATGATGCACTTAAAAATTTAATTCTTCATTGAGACTATTTTGGATACAGTACTATAAAGAAATAATATCTTCAATATCAACAAATCTTATCTGAAAAAAAAAAAAAAAAAAAAAAATTTTTTTTCTCTGGATATCTCTTTAATAAAAGATCTCTTTAATCAAGGTTGTAATTAGCTTATCTCAGAAAGAGGAAGTAGGACTCCCCATTAGTTGTAGGGTTTTTTAGTTCATACAATGTGCTTTTACAGACATACAAAACCATTATGAACTGGATTAATATAAAGAACTGGTGCATTATGGCCTGAGTAACAGATGTACTAAAATTTTCTGAGGACAGTCAAGACCATAAATATGTATAGTTTTTTTATTATTTTTTTTTTTTATTGTTTCTATCTGTATCTTATTTCATGATTCAGTCATCTTTCACTTGAAGGAACTAGTATATCTTAATGTTTTTCTTTTCTGAGTCTGTCCAGCACGTACCAGAAAGCCATATTAAATCATAGGCTAATGGGCTAATCATAAGGCCTGTGGGTTAATCTGGAGATTTGGAGCAAAATAATATACAGAAGAGACACTTATTTCAGTGTCTCTCTTATGCATTAGGCAATTACAGTTCACTCACATGTACTCACAGGAAGGGGGTACAAGTGTAATTTTGGCCTATACTACTAACCTGTGTCCTTCCTATGACTGAGTCTTACTATCATACAATACAAATTAGATAATATTACATGGTGCATTGCATTTCAGGCATGTTCAATTTTTGTTTCTTAAATTAAGTGCATTTTTCTTTTTCTGTAATTAATAGAAATGAAAAGTAAATAACTAATTATTTTGTTACTGATTAATTTCTCATTAATCAATTAATAATATATAAAGGTAATTCTTTTCAAATCACTGCAAGTAAATTCACTGTGCTTTATAAAACTTATTTCCTCCTGGATTTTTAATAAAAATTGGAATGCAACGTGTATTTCTTGGAGACCTTCTATGATATAATAAAATAAACAAGTAGCAACGTGTATTGAAGATTGTAATATCAGTTAACATTTTTGTAGTGTGTTTTATTTTAATAAAAACAGTTGAAGAACAACATGTATTTCAAGTTTCTGCTGTGATTACTATAATAAGTAAATAGTAATAATTCACAATTTATACATTCAGTAAATGGATAACAAAAAAATGAATTTATCAAAAATGCAATCACTTCATAAGTTTGAACCAAGAAAATTTCTTTTGTGCACGTTGACCATATTGCCAATTCATTCCTCCAATCGGTGCATGGCAACAAACAGTATCTAGTGCATCACCTGCAAATGGTACAGCCTATGTAATATGCATGAAAAATATAATAATAATTGTCCAGATTTCTCTTTCTCTAATTTTAATAAAATTTGGATTGGTTCAGTAAATTTTTATATAAAAGCCAATTGTAAAATTTTCATGGAAATCCATCCACTGGAAGTAGAGTTATTATGCATGAACAGATGGACATGAAGACAGTAGATGCAGCATACATATGCAAACATGCCTAATAAATGCACATCTGCAGCTTTTGTGAATTTTGTAAAATTGATGTGAAAATGACTTTTTTTATTTATTTTATTTCAAATATGCATTTCTGTTATTTTCTGAATGCTGATATGCCAAAATGATATATTTATGTTTATAGATAATAATTTTAATAAAATAAATAGATTGCCTCCACAGATTCATGATGTTAATGGCAGAGAGTTTAACTTAAAATGCCATGGAGACAATAATTTAATATAAATGAAAATCAGATATGTTCCACAATAGCTGTTGTATTTACTTTTACTATTTGAATAGTGTGATATTTGCCTAGTGTATTTGATAATATGAGTCGCACTCCTATTTCCTAACATAAAATAATGAATCTGGATGGCTTGGCAGATCCAAATATGAATTTAGTTTATATTATTATTATTAATAGCCATATGGTGCAAGGAAGCCTGGGGCTTATGCTGCACCAGAAAAAAAAAAAAAAAGTTCCCAAGTTACCCTGAGAGAGAGAGAGAGAGAGAGAGAGAGAGAGAATTGAATTTTGATTATAATAAATGGCAATTATAATAAGCGAAAATTGACAAATATTATCCAGAGGCTATAAAAATAAAGATATAAAGCACAAATTTACTTTATTACCAAAAGTTTCTTACCAACTAAATGATACGTGAAAATCGGAAGAATGTTATCCAAAGGTTAGCAAAGTAAAAATAAATTTTTATTTATGTATATAGCTTAATTAATATACATATTAATTAAATATAACACTTCGTAATATGACTATTAAAAAGTCACTTATTTTAGATTGCTTTAAATTATCACTACAAAGTCTGTTTATACATTTTTCAATATTGTATAACAGTCTATATCACGATCACTTGCACCAGTTTCTTCCAATGCTCTCCTCAGGATGGCTATAGCCATCCTGAGGAGAGCATTGATTTCCCTTCTTCATTTTGACTATATGCTACTTTTTTAAAAATTCATAATGATAGCTGTTCCCTGTTTTTTGCTTTCATTTTCATTGTTTTGTTTCTGGATGTCTCTTCTTTCCTTTCTTTTCAATTGTTTTATTTTCCCTTGTTCAATTTCTCTGTCATTTCTGGTTTCACGGAATCACAAACACGTGCAGTTGTCCCTTTAATTACTTCCATTCTGATATTTCCCCCATTCATTTTCATTGTTTCCTTAGATCCTGAACACATGTAACCTTGTGGGAGCATGTACATTTACAGCCTTTCAGATTTGGAACAATAATTTGTATAATGGTATTCACTTGCATGTTGTGACCCTTTGTATGAGAATTAAAGGCCTGCATCAGTTTTCATTTATCACATATGTTCTTTGAGGACTGCTGTAAACAGAAAATTTGGTAATTAACTTCAGGATCTTTCCATGTTAAGAGATAACTACCAATTAATGCACTGTCACTTCATGATTATGATGTAGTAGTAGTAGTACTAGTAGAGGTATATGATGCAAGAAAGCAAGCTTATGTAGCATCTGCCAAAAAAAAAATTTCACACATCCATTCCCTATAGAAGTTTGTCTAGTTCCTCCTTTAATTTATTTAAGCTATCAACTTCCACGACAGAGGGATGTTTGTTCCAGCAATCAACTACCTGCTGGCTAAAGGCAAATTTCTGCACATCTATTTTACAACTGTCTTTCATCAGTTTGAATGCATGCCCCCTCAGGTTCGTAATCTGACCCAGAGGAAGAATCCTATCACAATTGAGCCTGCTCAACCCACCCAAGGTCTTGTACACCTCAGTCAGATCATTTCGCAGGTGCCTAGTATACAGATGCTGCAATTTGCAGAACTTAAGCCTTTCTTGGTAAGAGGACCTCTTTGTTCCCCTCACCAATCTTGTTGCCTTTCTCTGTACTTGCTCAAACAACTCTACATCCTTTCTAAAATGAAGCCTCCAGACTTGTATGCAGTACTCGAGGCATGGCCTGACCATTGCCTTATACAAAGGGATAATCACCTCCTTTTCCCTACAAGCAAAATTCCTGTATATCATTGACAATACACCATGAGCTGCTCTGGCAGCCTGTCTGCACTGCTCAGAAAACTTCATATCTGATTGAATATTCACTCCCAGGTCTTTTTCATTATCTACCACCCTAAGTGTAGTAACACACAGTTAGTATATTTCTCTGGGGGTTACTTCTACCCCGTATGCAGTAATTTGCATTTGTCAAAGTTAAACTTCAGTTGCCACTTCTCAGCCCATCTGCCCAAATTTTCTAGATCCTGTTGCAGTAGCACACTGCCATTACTGTCATTAACAACCCTGCCAACCTTTGTATCATCTGCAGACTTGGACATTAAGCCTGATATACCTTCATCAATATCATTGATAAATATACAAAACAACAGTGGGCCCAACACCGAACTCTGGTGGATTCCATGAAGACTTACCTGAAATCCACATATGTGATATCAAAATTATTTTTTCCATCCAGTTCCTTTATAACCACATCATAGTATCCAATCAAATCCGTCAGGCAGGACTTTCCCTTAACAAACTTGTGCTGTGCCTGAATGATTACTGCAGTCTTGTCTAGATGATCCTGCAATGCTTCTTTTACCAGTGACTCCATTATTTTCTCCAGAACAGAAGTTAAGCTAACAGGTCTGTAATTACTCATGCCATCCTTTGATTCCCCCCCCCCCCTTTTGTGAATTGGGGATACATTTGTACAACTCCAGTCCGTGGGGACTTCCCCTGAGTCCTGGGATGCTCTCATAATTATGGCTATGGGTTTGATTACTTCCTTTGCCACCTCCTTTATTATAATTGGATAGATCTCATCCACCCGAGGTTGATGAGGTCTATCCAGTTTCTATCCAAGGTAATGCTGAAGCAAGATGTTTTTGGTTAACTACAGTGTTTATTGAAAGGATGAAATGTTGAAATATTATAGTATATCCAGATATGATAGTACAATGTATATCCAGATGGGATCTATGTCATTTCCTTTTTATTCAATTTTTTAATTTGATTGTTGAGAGAAGTAGTGTATGTGACCAAGAAATTTGCATTATTTAGTAATAATCAGAGTGCAACACCATATTATTATTATTATCTGTATGATGCAAGGAACCCTGTGGCTTATGCTGCACCAGCCAAAAAAAATTCCCGAGTTACCCTGAGAAAGAGAGAGAAGTAGAAAGGAATCGCCAAGAAAGAGAAGAATGATGATATCCAGCTCAGAACCCTGGGTGTGTCAAGCCCATACTCACCAGATGTGAGCCCCTGGGGTTAATTGATAATCTCTTAAAAATGGAAATAATCTGCAAAGGAAATTACACTTTTCACATTAAATTTCTTTTATGTAGTACTTCATTTAGAATTCTTTATGCTTTAAAAGGTAATATAAGTGGCTTTATTCAATTTCACTCTATTTTGATATTACGGTTTAGCATAGAATTTTATACATTTTGGTGTTTAATTTGAGTTTGAGGACTTGGGCTTTTTAAATGAATTGTGATGTTTAGAATGGATAAAAAGCATTTGGATTTAGGTTATGTACAGCTCTCATTACGTCTGTTTTTATTTTGTTTTGTTTGACAATATTTCTTGATATTGTGATTTGAGTCAAATCTTATATGGGATGTCTTGCATATGGGTTTGAACTCTTATCTCTAGCTATTAAGTTTTCAGTCATGTAAACTGCTTGCCCTTTTAGTATTTCAGTAGGGAGGAGAGGTTTTAAAGGTAGGTTCCTAATATAATCCGTTGACTTTTTTGTTGTTGTTGTTGTTTGAAGAGATGCACTATATTGTTTTAAATATTCTTCCATTCCATATGTGAAGTTTAGGCACAATTCAAAGCTCATCTGATGAATGATCAGTCATTACCATAGCAGAAGGTAATGCTAAAGCATTACCTTCTGCTATGGTAATGACTGTTTTTGGTTAACTAGTGTTTATGGAAAGGATGAAACGTTGGAGTGTGATAGTATATCTAAAGTTGTTTTGCCCATCCTCTTTGTTCTTCATAGTAATGCATAATGGAAATATGTTTTCATTTTTAAAATTGTTCCTTACTATGAACAGACATTCAATATAGGTTTCCTGAAGAAAGCAAAGAAAGCTAATCATGCCACTGCTGCTTCTTTATTAGATTTTATACCAATCAGTTTATGGAGAAATAGCTAGAATTTTGCATTTGCAAACTATTTCCTCATCTACATCTGTATGTTTTGAATGTATGCATATCTGTAAATGTCAGCAAAATTTTAATAAAGATTCTATCTTTTAATGTGTTGTAATTTCAATACCTGGTTTTGTAATTAACATTGATTAATTATCTTTATAATATAATAATAATAATCATTTTGCCCTTTCATATGTATGAATGTTAATATATTATTTTAATAATTTTTTTATTTTTTCCCTTTTGCAAACAAAAGGTCCTAGAAATCAATGCAATGTAAGCAGCAGTAGTAATAGTGGTACAGTAATTTTCTTTAGAAAATCTGTGCTAAATGTCTGAACAAAATATGATTTTGAAATATGGTCTATTCCATATTTCAAAATCATAGTGGCATGCATAATTTTCCTGTTGTACTGAATATTATACATTAATTATTAGTGTTAATTTGGAACAAACATTCTGGAATGGTATTCTGGCAGAAAAGTAGCTCTATATTAAAAGTTTAGAAAATTTACTTTTCTAAAAGTTGACAGGTATTTCTGCAAATACAGTAGATTTCTTTCTACCTGCCAATCCCTTCTTTCATTTATGAATTGAATTATTTACTTTTTGTACTATAATTACTTATTTTCTGCTTTTGATCCTTCTCCATAAGATCTGCCTGTGAAAAATTTCTGTAATCTTGCCTCTAAGTGTGAAATCCTATCCACCTACTTTGCCTGTATTTTTTAATTTTTTTCATTTCTGTTAGGCTGTATGTCTAAATTTAATATGATATGATGCACAGTATTTCTCTTTATTTGGGCAAACTTTGCTGACTTTTTTTTTTTTTTTTTTTTGCTGCAAAGTGACTTATTTTTATTTTTTTTTAATTTTGTTATGCTTCTAGCCTCTCCCAGAAGTTTCATTGCAGTAGTAGTTTTTCTTTTCCAAATATTCCAGGTTCAGTTTAGATATCTTGCCCTGAGCTGGCATAAACTTAGAAGATAAGAGAATTGGCTAAAGCTTCTATAACTGCATTAGACTTGCCTCCATTTCTGATCATAAGGCTTGATGTGTTTAGAAAGGGAAATTTAAAATGGGTGGAACTAAAAGCATGAAAATTAAAATACATCAAATCTCTTTTGAACTTAGAAGAACTCAATCCTTATTAAATTAGATGGTCCTCTGTACTGACTGGAGACGTTTTCAGCAAAAACTTTATAAAACTGCAAAATGTAATATTACAGTAACAACAAAATTTAGTTACTGGTATGAAAAAATGTGCACAATCAGTACATTCTTCACCAATTTTTTTTTTCATAATTTTATAATTATTTATGCTATATGAATATGATATGCTAATTGACATATGTAAATTTGCATTTCATATCTAAAATACAGTATCGTTTAAATATTCTAAGGTTGACAACATATTTTTGTTCTGACATGGACACCCTCTGAAGTTTGAATAGGTATTAATTCCTCTTACCTTGAGCCACACCTACATGTGTTAGAACAGGTTTTGTTAGCTGATTCATCCTAGTAGCATTTTTCCCCCCTTCCATATATATATATATATGTGTGTCTATGTACTTTTTTTTTATATCTACCATGTGAAATTTGTTTTGTTATCTTTAAGGTTGGAGACTTCAATGGCACTTCAAAAGTGCTAGAGTTCAAATGGAAATTTTTATCAATTTCACAAATAAAATTCTTCAGATAAAAATACAGCATTTTTATAAAGTGAATGCTTGTTTTTATTTCAGTAGAGGTAGTTTAATATAATTTTTAATAAAGTGCTCATGCAATACATAGTTCAGTTAAAAAGAATATACTGTAGATCAGAGAATTCGTAAAGAGTTATGGTTTTGTGTGACTTTTCATAGCTATCCATATGTTTTGAATACGTTTATATATTACAGAAAAAAAAATTCACACATGATACTAAAATTAAAAAAATTCCTAATTTATATAAGTTAGGATCATCATCATCAGCCCTTTTCAATCCACTGCAGGATGAAGGCCTCTCCAGCAACTTTCCAGTTCCTTCTGTTTTGTGCAATGGCCATCCATTTACCACTCACAAACTCGTGAATTTTATCTGTCCATCTCCATTGTTGTCTTCCAGGTTTTCTTTTAGCTCCACTTGGGTACCATTCTGTTATTTTCTTAGTCTATCTCTCATCAGGTCTTTGAGCTATGTGCCCTGCCCAAGTCCATTTCAGTTCTTTAAATTTGATAAGAATGTAATTTATTCATGTTTGGTGCCTCATCCACGTGTTTCTCTTCTTATCTAACAGTCTGATTCCTAATATAATTTGTTCCATTCTTCGCTGTGTAGTTTTCAGCTTCTCTTCCATTCTTTTGGTGAGTGCCCAAGTTTCACTTCCATAAGTCATGGTGGGGAGCATACCTTGGTTCATTATTTTACATTTCAAACAAATTGGGATATTGCTCCTCAGTTTGTGACTATATTTCCTGAATGCTATCCATCCGAAATTTATTCTTCTCTTGACTTCCAGCCATTTATCATTATTACAGCTAATGACTTGTCCCAGATAAGTATATGAATCCACCTTTTCGATTACTGCTCCTTCAATAATTATATCCCTTTCTGTGGCATACTTGTTCATCATTACTTTTGTTTTAACTATATTCCTCTTTAGTCCAAAATCCTTACTAACTCTATATAACTGATTAAGATTTTAGTGTAATTCTCTGAGATTGTGGCTTATAATCATAATGTCATCTGCAAATCGTAAATGGTTTGGGTACTCTCCCTTCCCAATAACTCCTTTCTGCGACCAGTTTAATCTTCTGAAAGCTTCTTCAAGGGCAGTAGTAAACAACTTCGGAGATATTGTGTCTTCTTGTCGAACTCCTTTTTCAATTTTAAATTTTCTACTGTTTTTGTCTAGTCTAATAAAGGAGGTTGGCTTCTCATATATTTTCTTCAAAATCATAATGTATGGGGTGTCTATGCCTTGCCTTTCCAGTGCCTGAAACATTGCATATGCCATATGGAGTCAAATGCCTTTTCATAATCCACAAATGCCAAGCATAATGGTGTTTTATACTCATTTGCTTTCTCCATTAGCTGTGATATTACGTCAAGGTGATCCATAATTGAGAATCCTGTCCTAAAGCCAAATTGCTCTTTTGGTTGATTCTCGTCAAGTTAGGATATATGATTAGATCGTATGTATAGCTTAGCTTAATTTTCAGCACTCACCTCATAGTAATCCACTTAGCTGGTGGAGAGTTTTACCACATACATAGTGGTTATATATCCTATAACCACTATGTATGTGGTAAAAGTCTCCACCAGCTAAGCGGATTACTATGAGGTGAGTGCTGAAAATTAAGCTAAGCTATACATACGATCTAGTTATTACATTACAGCACATAAGGACTCCTTAAAAAATCAAGAGTTAGGATATACGTTATTGGAGTTAGGATATATATCCTCAAAGATTCATAAACAAATATACTAAAAATTAGATAGTGAAATTTCTATTATTGTTCTTTCATTTTCCCTTATTTATTAATTTCACATATTAAATTGCCACAGGTAAGATTTACAATATTCATTACCCAATTATTAGTTAAAAAATGGTTTTGAAATGAAGGTATACTTATTTTGTTATGTTTATCTGATTTCAAATAGGTACAGCCATAAAGTTATTATAATTAATAATTTTTATTAACAGAATTATGCAGAAAGTTATAAATGATAAACTAATTAAATTAAGTTGTAAATAAAATGATAAACTAATTAAATGTATTGCATAAATTTAGTACATCACTGTATCATAATTGTATTTATACTGCATTTACAGCTTATCTGCTGGAAGTATGTGGATTGAAAGTTGCAGTATAGCAAGAAAGTAATGAGCTACAGAAACAAATTTCTTTACCAGAAGAAAATAAGCTTTCACAGCAAGGCATATCTGAAGCAAGTGAATGTTCGATAAGTGGCCTGGGTATTGTATAACAATACCCAGGCTACTTATTGAACTTTATACAAATTATATTCTTGAACTAATGTTAATAGTGGAGTCCCCAGGGTTCGGTGTTGGGCCCATTGTTGTGTTCTGTATTTATCAGTGATATTGATGAAGGTATATCAGGGTTAATGTCTAAGTTTGCAGACGATATGAAGGTTGGCCAGGTTGTTAATGACAGTATTGATAGTACACTACTGCAACAGGATCAGGTAAAGTTGAGAAGATGGGCTGAGAGGTGGCAACTGAAGTTTAACATTGACAAATGTAAAGTACTGCATATGGGTAGCACTAACCCCAGAGTAACATATCAACTGGGTGGTACTACACTCAGAGTAGTGGAGAATGAAAAGGACCTGGGTGTAATTGTGCAGTCAGATATTAAGTTTTCTGAGCAGTGTAGACAAGCGGCAAGAGTAACTCATGGTGGCATGAGGGATTGTATAAGGCAGTGGTCAGGCCCCACCTTGAGTACTGCATATAGGTCTGGAGGCCTCATTTTAGAAAGGATGTAGAGCTGCTGGAACAAAGGGCTGCTGTCACCAAGAAAGGCTTAAGTTCTGCAAGCAGCATCTGGAGACTAGGCATCTGCGAGGTGATCTAATTGAGGCAAGGCCTGGAATAGGTTAAGCAAGATCAATACTGATGAGATTCTTCCTCTTGCTCAGATTGCTCACCTGAGGAGACACAAATTCTAATTGAGGAAAGACAATTGTAGAATAAATGTGCATAAATTTGCCTTTAGCCAGTGCTAGTTGGAACAAACTTCTATCTGTTTGTAGTTAGGGTTGTCAGGTCTTCCTTAAAAAAAAAAAAAGGGAAGATTTTTGTCGATAAAATTAGTTTTAAAAAATACAAGAAAATTCAAATTGTCTGATATTTTAATTGTACTCATTTTGACGTTTTACCCTTTTAGACAATTGTTTATCTTGTTTTACATACTGGAATAACTCTTTACATGTAAAAGAGAAATTCGTTGCAATCTGCAACTCTGCCTCGATTAATTCTCGGTGACTTCTGTTTCTGACATCTGGCCACTTCAATTTCATTAACGAAAACACCCTTTTGAAAAGGGAAAACACTTTTTTTTTTCAGTCTGGTCTGTACTTGTTAACAGGAGAGACTGCTTCTACAGGGATGGAATACACTTAAATAGAAAGGGCGCAAAAATATTTGCTGATACTATCGAGGCAGTGTTAGGTGGGTCGGAAAACTGCTAGCTTGGGGGGATACAAGGACTAATAGATTAACAGTAGCCACTGGCAGAGGTGAAAGTGATTCTTGCACTGCTTCTATTGGAATGAGCAGCATCCTGCAAAACAAGATGCAGGATATTTCGGAGACTGCTGAGAGTTGTTGCGGTACAAGTGAACACATGGGTTGTGTTAGGGTAGCTAAGAATAGAAACAGGTGCATGTATACTTGCATGTACACCAATGCTAGGAGTTTGGTAAATAAATTTGTTGAATTTGAGGTATTGCTCAAAACATCAAAGGCAGATATTGTTCGGATATCAGAGACACGGTGTCACACAGATATAAGGAATGCAGAACTGGAATTTGGGAAGTACAATGTGTACAGAAAGGATAGACAGGATAGGAAGAGTGGTTATGCTATTATAGTAAAGAAATCTTTGCTGTTTTTCTTAGCATCCTTTGCCAAAGATTTCTCGTAATCTGCCTTCGTCTGCTTAACCTCCTTTGTGACTTGATTACAGACTAGCTTATATCTGCCATAGGCTACTGTGTTGCCTGATAATTTATTTGCATCCCATGCATTTTTCTTCTTTGCCACGACTCTCATTAGTTCATATGACAACCATTTAGGCCTAAACCTTTAACAATATTTCTTAATAGGTATGAAATTTTTAGTAGCTTCCACAATTAATTCCTTGAATGCTTCCCACTTAGAATTTGCTGTTGGTAACATCGTCAGTTAATCCCACTGTACAGAATTTAAAAACTTTCTGAGACCATTGTACTCACCTTTACGGAAGCAAAAACCCTTTCCTTTTTTACCCCTGATGGTAATTATATCTTTAAGTAAATCCCACATCAGTACACTGTGATCACTGCCACCTAGTGGTTCCTTTATCTGCAAATTCTTATTACACGAATGATCACTGCTGATAACCAGATCAAGAGTATTACTCTCTCTGGTTGCCTCCAGAACATTCTGCTGCAGAAAACAATCATCCAAAAGATCCACAAAAGTCTTTCTATTGTGTGAGTGACCAACCCACAAGTTCCAGTCAATATCTGGGAAGTTAAAATCCCCCATTATAAGACATTCTGATTTACTAGCCCACTCTATTTCTCTGTACAATTGTTCATTGTACTCATTCGAGTCATTAGGTCTATAACACACTCCTACTCTTATTTTTCCTTTCCCAGTGCTTATGTCACACCAAACTGACTCAACAATGCACAGTTTTTCTATATCAACTGGATGCACTTCTTTTGATTTTATGTTTTTCTTAATTAACAGCATAATACCTCCTCCCTTCCTATCCTGTCTATCCCTTCTGTACACATTGTGTAGTAAAATACCATTCACTATGTGATGTTTAGTAAGCGCAGGTCATTGTGATCACATTTGTGAATTGAATTTTAATTCTAATTAGCGAAAATAGGAGGAATATTATCCACAGGCTATAAAAGTAACAATATATTAAGCACAAATTTACCCTTTATTACCTTACCAATTAAAAAAAAATTAAATGATACACGAAAATCAGAAGAATATCCATGATAATCGGAATAATTAATATGTACTGTAATATGTAAATACTAACTAGTTGACATTTGTGGGTGTGGGTGAAAATTTAAAACAGTAAAAAGATAAGCAATCAATAACAAAGAACACGATGCGTGCAAGTGAGACCGGAGTAACAAGTTACGAAGCTTTAAAAATAGGAATGAAGAGAAGATTCTGTAAATTAATTTTTTTATATGATTGAAGCTTCCATGGAAGTGTAATTACATTTCGCCATAATAACCCACAGAATTCCAGCTGTTGGTATTAACGCAAATTCAATAAGATCAAGTTTACTCTCCGTTTATGAAAGATTGCACTAACAGAAAAGCCCAATAAACAGGTGACTGCTAATTGTTTTATAGTTGTGACGTCCAGAAATCCAACCGAACCATGTAGTACAGTCGGAGACAATCGTAGGGTAATCTCTTGCCCTGATTAAACGGCACGTTGTCCCAATTAAGCTAAGTAAACCCTGGCTATTTTCTCGATTGGGATCTGTTTTTTTATGATTTGCCCCAAATAAACAGCTGCCCCGATTAATCAGTGGTTCAAATAACCGGAATCGACTGTATTTGGATCTTAGAAAGGCTTTTGATACTGTTGCATGTGGAAGACTGATGCACAAATTGGAGCAGTGTGTCATTGGAGGCAAATTGCTGCTATGGATAAAGGGTTGTTTGAGTGGGAGAAGACAGAGAGTGGTAATCAGTGGACACTGGTCTTCGTGGACTAATGTGATTAGTGGAGGCCCCCAAGTATTGAGTCCATTGTTGTTTTCTGTATTCATTAATGATATTGATGATGGTATATCAGGCTTAATGCCCAAGTTTGCAGACAATACAAAGGTAGGCAGGGTTGTTGATGACACTAATGACAGTGCGCTGCTGCAACAGGATCTAAAAAAGATCCTGTTGCAGCAGATGGGCGAAGAGGTGGCAACTGAAGTTTAACCTTAACAAATGTAAAGTACTGCATATGGGAAGCAATAACCCCAGAGTAATGTATCAACTGTGTGGTACTACACTGACAGTGGTAGAGAGTTAAAAGGACCTGGGGTGATTGTGCAGGAGATATGAAGTTTTCTGAGCAGTGTAGACTATCTGCAAGAGTAGCTTGTGGTGTCTTCTCAGTGATATACAGGAATTTTTAAGGAAGTGATTATCCCCTTGTATAAGGCAATGGTCAGGCCACACCTTGAGTACTGTATACAGGTCTGTAGGCCTCATTTTAAGCCTGGGGGTTCGAGCCCGTCACCACCAAATACGGAGGATGCGGAAAGGTCAGGGAATGACCACCTCATATCCCCGGAGCAATATAACCTTAGTTGCTAATGCTCCTAAAAACCAAATAACACATTCATTTTAAGAAAGATGTAGAATTGTTGGAACGAGTACAGAGAAGGGCAATGAGATTAGTGACTGGAACAAAGGGTTACTCTTACGAAGAAAGGCTTAAATTTTGCAAATTACAGTGTCTGGAGACTAGGCATCTGCAGGGCGATCTGATTGAGGTGTATAAAACCTTGAATGGTTTGAGCATGGTCAATGCTGATGGGATTCTTCCTCTTGCTCAGAATAATCACCTGAGAGGGCATAAATTTAATTTAAGGAAAGACAGTTGAAGGATAGATGTGCGGAAGTTTGCCTTTAGCCAGCGGGTGGTTGATTGCTGGAACAAACCTCCGTCTGTCGTTGTAGAAGTTGATAGCTTAAACAGACTCAAGGCAGAACTAGACAAACATTTCGAGCGCGTGGATGGGTGAAATGAGAAGGGTTTGTGTGTGTTTTTTTTTGGCTAATGCTATATAAGCTTGCTTCCTGCATCATGTACCCTTGCTAATGCTAAAAAAAAAAAAAAATAATAATAATGATTTGGGAGGAAAAAAATGACCCCTTATTGGGAAGTAATGTTTGATTTTATCAAAACGGCCAGTATCTACAAGTATTTGACAATATCTCTTTACCCTTAATGGTAGTTACCTCTTTGAGTAAATCCCACTTCAGCACACTGTGATCACTGCCACCTAGTGGTTTGTTTATCTGCAGATTCTTAATGCATGAAGAATTACTACTGATAATCAGATCAAGAGTATTACTCCCTCTAGTTGCCTCCCGAACATGCTGATGTAGAAAACAATCATCCAATAAATCCACAAAAGGCTTGCTAGTGTGTGAGTGACCAATCCACAAATTCCAGTCAGTATCTGGGAAATTAAAATCCCCCCATTATAAGACTCTCTGATTTACTGGCCCACGCTTATTTCTCTGTACAATTTCTTATTATACTCATCAGAGTGATTAGGCCTATAACACACTCCTTACTGTCAATTTTGATCTCCCAATGCTTATGTCACACCAAACTGAC